>NC_055965.1:4682301-4924801 GCF_018492685.1 Alosa sapidissima | reverse complement strand
GACGCAGGCTGTTGGCAGGATGTTGCATAAACAGGAGCCGCTCTTAGGCTCCATACTGCCCCCCCCCCCCCCCCCCCCCTCCCACCACCACCTCCGTCCATCTCCGGCCAACCTCTCCATCCACACTCTAGTTACCTTCCCCGGGGCAGGAGTCCCCTCTCTATCACCCCCCCACCCCCCCGACACACACACACACACACACACACACACACACACACACACACACACACAAATACACACACACACACACACACACACACACACACACACACACAATGCTGTGCCCAGGGGGAGAAATCACTTCCTTCTCATCCTGAAAACTGAATACACGCCACTTCTGCTGAGCTGCTCAAACATGTTTGTTCCTAAATTCTGATGGCCATCACAGGCCTGCTGTGATATTCCGCACTCATGCGGAGATAGACTTTCAGGTTCCTTTCACATCTAATTATCTAATACATTTGGAAATCTCTGGCCCTTCCCATGTTATGTTGCCTGATCCATACTCGTGTTGCATGGTGCATTCATTTTCAGGAACACAAAACCTTTCAGGTCCATACTGTCATTGATATCTTTTGTACAAATAATGCGATAAAACCAAGTGAAGTCAATTGTATGTACTGATGTGAATAGTGAGGGGAAAGCCTTCTGAATTACGTTAGTGAATGAAGTCTGCAATGATCTCTGTTTTTGACCAATGAAACTACATCTACCTCCAAATGAACCCGATGATGTATGGTACAAGAAGTACCTGATTACCCCAACAGTATTATCTCATCCATCAGCTAACCTAACCTAACTCTACCTAACATTACGGAATGTTAAATGTAAATCAGATTTCTAGGCCAAGTATACTTGTGTGTACAATGAATTTGGTCTATGCATCTATCCCATCTGTGAATTAGTGAACACACAGAGCACACAGTGAACACACAGTGAGGTGAAGCACACACTAACCCGGAGCAGTGAGCTGCCTGCTACAGCAGCACTCGAGGAGCAGTGACGGGTTAAGTGCCTTGCTCAAGGGCACTTCAGCCGTGGATGTGGGCATGGGAGAGCAGAGCTCAACCACTTCCCCCGCCCACATTTTTCCTACTGGGTCGGGAATCGAACCGGAAACCCTCCTGTTACAAGCCCAAACCCCTAACCAGTAGGCCACGGCTGCCCAAACCTAGTAACTAACATTAAGGAACTCTACCTAACATTACGGAGCTCGACCTAACCTAAGCTAATTCTACCTAACATTACGGAACTCGACCTAACCTAACTCTAACCTAACCTAACTCTACCTAACATTATGGAACTCGACCTAACCTAACCTAACTCTACCTAACATTACGGAGCTCGACCTAACCTAACCTAACTCTACCTAACATTACGGAGCTCGACCTAACCTAACTCTACCTAACATTACAGAACTCGACCTAACCTAACCTAACTCTACCTAACATTACAGAACTCGACCTTTGTTCCAAGGTTCAACTGTCCAGTCATCTGCTGCTCTGAGGGAGTTGTTTGGGCCTTGGTGGTGTGTTACTGAAATGAATTCCCACGGTGCCATCTGACATGGTCTTGACATCAGTGTACTCAAGTGCACCACTTTCTTCCTCTTTTAAAATTGTGGGTGTAGGTTGGGTCTGTTGAGGGGAAATGATGGTTGCTAGTTGCTAAGGTGTGTCATGCGTGTGTGTGTGTGTGTGTGTGTGTGTGTGAGTGTGTGTGAGTGTGTGTGTGTGTGTGTGTGTGTGTGTGTATGTGTGTGTCCTCAGCAGGTGCTCACGACGAGAGGCAACAAGCGCTGGCTCGCTGGCATTTCCTCAAGTAGTCACTCACAAACGCTCACAACAACACACTCACAACCACACAAACACACACACACACACACAACCACGGGTAGTTCCACTACGCACGCATTTACATGCTCTGCTTGCAATGTGAGATGATTTGCTCCCCTCTCTCTCTCTCTCTCTCCCTCTCTCTACCACACAAAGACATGCCTTTCCATGCGCATACCTCCCACACCACCACACCTTGCAGCAAGAATGTATTTCTGGGCTCTAGTATCATTGCGTCGTGACTGCTCGTTTCACTCTCGTGCTGGTTTGTCTTATTCCTGAAAAAGGTGTGACCAGGCATTCACAGATTAATGACCCATATTACAGTAACAGCCTCCAAGCCCACAAACACTGCAGAGGGCTGTCTTAATGATAGTGCACACAGTTGATTGGAGCCTCTGGAGGGTTTTCTGCTGTAAACTTTATGATTTGCAGATTGCGTGCCACCAAAAAATTCTCTATGCAAGGAACTGTTGTGTGACCTAAAATAACATTTACTTCAACTTCATTTTTGGAAGTTCTCCAAAACATACTTTTAGTCAAAAGAAAGAGAAATACAACAGTTCAGCATGAACAATGCGTTATATATTACATTAATAAACACAAGTGTTAGTTAAGTTCATGTTGTGTGAAGGTTCACATAAATGTCTCGTATAAGATTCCCAATCTACTATTCCTAAAGTGTTTTGTACATTGAAGACTGCAGATGTGTGGTATGTAGCGGTGAGCATTGTCTGGCGGTCCGTGGAGCGGAGAGGAAAATGCACTGACCAGCACTTTGCCCAGAGGCCCCCGCCGCACTCCGGTGTCTTCAGACTCAGCATCCTGCCCGGCCGAGCTGCTCCCGTTTCCTGTCCGACAGGAAGTCACCAGTTGCCAGTTGCGGCAGGAAACCCGGCGGGGTGGATGGGGGGCATGTGACGGGAAGCTGTTCTCCAGACGAGAACACGCAGTCCAGGGGAACAGAACCGCCATCTCGTTTAGCCTTGCGCTTCACCTGGAGATTGTGTCTGCACTCATTAAGTGTCATTTGGTGATCTTCAGGGTCTCAATTAGTGAGAAGAACATTGTGAGAAGAAGGGGGTCGGGACAAAAATAAAAATGAGTATTTTTATATAATTTCACTGATTACACACAGTTGAAAATTGAAAATGTGTTTCCTGCTCAAATCTGTGGGTTCATATAGCACCAGTAATAACATGCTGCAGATGTAGCTATGAAGTGACAGAACAATGAAGCCAAATCATGTCCCATGATAGAGTTCAAAGGATTTAAATGTTGAACTGTACAAGTGCAACAGTGCAAATATTCTGTTAATAAACTGTCAATACCAATTTCAGTACTTTACAATACAATTTACCAGTTACTTGCATTTCTTTATAAAAGAAAAGGACATTGATTAGGTACATTTGGTGGTCGATCTCTTTGTTCCTACACCTTAACACAAGAGGTATTTGCGATATGGCCAGTCTTGTGCCAAGCCTCAAATGCTGACAGGACTTGAACACAACTGCTGCATGGGTAGTACTGCTGCTCCTGTTCTTAAGTGTGTCTGTTTGTGCTCATGTGTATCTTAGTGCGTGGGTTTTTCTGTGTGTATGTGTGAGTGTGTGTGTATGTGTCTTTCTGTGTGTGTGTCCTCTCTCTCTCTGCTTGTGCATGTGTGTGTGTGTGTGTGACTGTATGTGTAGAGCTGAGGTCAGCACAACTGTCTTCCTGGTCCGACAGCTGATAACTGTCGACGAGGAACTGACTGTCTGAGATGTCCTGTGAGTCATTACAGCCATGGCAACTCAACGTTAATGTGATGTGATATGTGTATGTTTGTGTCTGTGTGTGTGTGTGTGTGCGTGTGTGTGCATGAGAGAGAGAGACAGGGTAAGGTGCCCTCTTCTTTATATGTACTGTATGTTAGTGGGATCACAGAGAAATATCACAAAAACAACTGGAGCAGACATCCAATAACAGATAGCAATGGCATCCTGTTGGGTTTTCTGGTGATTTCCCAGGACACAACATACGCACACAACACATTTGCTAAACTTTAATCTGTGTATGTATACTGTATATGCGTGGTGTGTTTGTGTGTGTGTGTATGTGTATGTGTGTGTGTGTGTGCACACATGTGTAAGCATGCATGAGTGTTTCCATGTGTGTGTGAGTGTGTGTGTGTGTCCATGTTTGAGATGTCAGAAGCCCTCCCACCCTAACAAAAGGTATTACCACACTTCCATTTGTAACACACTGGCTCGGAGTATGTACATTCAGGGGAGACCAACGCAGTGTTGAAATAATAATAAATGCATTTATTGAAGAAAGTTAAACATAAACTAATATTTCGGAATAACGATAAGGATGAGGTGCAAATCAGTGTAGTGTTAGTTACGCAAAAGTGAAGTGTAAGTCAGTACAGAGAAGAAGGTAACGCAACAAAATGAATGCCAAGCCGGGAGGAGGAGAACCGCCTGGAGTGCAGACTGAGCCGATCTTAAATATCACTCCCAATCAGGCACACCTGGGCACACAGGGGAAACAAGCACCCAGGCACGTCAGTGCCAATGGGCAGAGTTAGGACACAGCGGCCTGGGCCGTAACACATTGAAAGCCTTGGACTGTCCAGTGAAAAGCACAGTGAATCAATCACCCAAGAGACAACACGGAGATGGACTGAAAGGAGGTGGTGGGAAAATGGAGCCGTTATCATTTGCACTGAATCATGCCGCCACTCGGCTGCGCTACGGGGGCACAAGTCGTGGAGTCGTGGACATCAGACCCTCTCTGAAATTAGCAAATATTTATCTGTTTCAGGTGACTCAGTTATGGTATTTGCTTTTAAGCGTCTGCCTGACTCACCAGGTTCAGTTTGCACAAAGCTCTGGATAGTCAATGTCTGTGCGTATGGGCTTCATAGTGGTGTCTCTGGATAGTCGATGTCTGTGTGGGCTACTTAGTAGTGTCTCGGCACATTACCACACAGCATTACCATGAGCCTTTCACCTTCACATTTATGTAACTTGTTATGATAATAACAGCACTACTGCTATGCGTAAGGATTCAATTTATTGTCATATTTAAAAAAGGCACAGAGTAGCAAGTACAATGAAATTCTTTGGGTCTTCTATGTGAATTAAAATAACTGTGAATAGAGGTGACTGATGCGCTGGCCTTATGTAAGATTGGACTGAGTTTGTGAATAGAGGCGACTGATGCTCTGGCCTTATGTAAGATTGGACTGAGTTTGTCAGTGGAACGCTGACTGCTCTGGCCTACATGTGTCTGGACTCTGGACTGTGTTCTGATGCTGCTGATTTATCTTCCCCATCTCCCTCCCTCCCTCCTTTTCTCTCTCTCTCTGTCTATCTCTCTCCCTGCAGATGATTCTGGGTAGGATGACTCACACTTATAGGACCTCTTATGTCTAGGGCCACAGGGAATTGGAGACAAGTTGCCCCTGACACAAACACACACACACACACACACACACACACACACACACACACACACACACACACACACACACACACACACATATCTCTCCCCAAATGTCTATTATGTATTATTTTTGTCTTTCCTTTAGCAGCTGTGAAAAGCTGTGATGACTCCACACTCTACACACGCTGTAAGATGTTATGAAATCTACCGTCGGATGGACCAGCTCACCCACAATGCAGCGTCTGAACTGGACCACGACTTCCTCAGCTAGCGCAGCGTCAGCCCCTAATGGAACCACCTCACCCCACCTCACCTCCACCCTGCTGCGGCGTTGTCATGTCGTGGGTGAGCCTTCTGTCCCAGAAACTGAACTGAAATGGAGGCAGTGGGCCAGTGCCTCACCAGTGTCACCACAAGAGGAGGAGGAGGAGGAGGAGGGAGGGGTGGAGAAAACCTCCAGCCACAGGATGTGCCTCCTCTGCTACAGTAGCTTTCACATCTCTAATACCTGGTAGGGAAAAGGGAAGTCATAAACCCACAGGATGAGACCCCCCCCCCCCCCCCCCCCAAACCCCCTGCGTCTGAAAAAAAGCAGGCGAGAGATAAAGAATACCGACACATGAGTCATTCTCCTCGGATCACTGCTCTCTCTCTCTCTGCTTCTCTTTCTTTCTCTCTCTCTTTCTCACTGCTTAGCATTCTCTCTCTCTCTGTCTCTCTTTCTCACTGCTTAGAATTCTCTCTCTCTGCTTCTCTCTCTCTCTCTCTCTCTTTCTCACTGCTTAGCATTCTCTCTCTCTCTTTCTCACTGCTTCTCTCTCTCTCTGTCTCTCTTTCTCACTGCTTAGCATTCTCTCTCTCTGTCTCTCTTTCTCACTGCTTAGCATTCTCTCTCTCTCTGTCTCTCTTTCTCACTGCTTCTCTCTCTCTCTCTCTCTTTCTCACTGCTTAGCATTCTCTCTCTCTCTCTCTGCTTCTCTTTCTGCTTTTTTTTGTCTCTTTTCTTCGTTCTCTCATGAGCTCATTAAGACTGCCATGCAGTGAAATGTCAGAAGCTCATCACTCACTACACCAACACGCTCAAGTGGAAACCCTCTCATTTCCAACGCCCACAATGGCAGCTAAATTTAATTGTTTGGATTGTGTGTCTGTGTGTCTCTCCCTCTGCGTGCACAATGAAAACCTGACAAGCTGGCTATACTGTAATTACTGTATATGATGTCAGTGTGTCATCTCCATGGCTGTGATCATATACAGGTATTAGTTAGGTCATTTCAAAAGCATGCAGAAGTACAGTATGTTGTAAATTGAGAGGAGGAGACAACATGTCATGTGGACTTTTTGGTCAGGTTTTTGGGCCTGTAGAAAAACATTACAATCATTGCAAGGAACCAAACGGACATAATCTTTCGCATTGTAAGCTTGTGGAAGTCAAATGTGATAATCTGCAAATCCCATTAGCCTATATTTAGTTTCAAAAGAAACATAGAAAACATATCAAATGTTAAAACAGACAAGTTGTACTATGTTATAAAAAAATGTACGCTCCATTTGAATTTGATGACATCAACACATCATAAAAAACTTGGGATGGGGGAACAGAAGGCTGGGAAAGTTGTGTAATGCACAATTAATTAGATCAACTGGAATTATGATTTGGTATAAAACAAACATCATAACAAACATGCCTCTGTTCCAACTTTTTTTAAATATGCTGACATCAAATGTGCTGCTCCATTGGTAAATGAATGTGTTGTTTGGCCAAAATAATATCAGTTCTACTTTGTCTAGGGTAACAAGAATTCCATACTGCAGTCCAGAAATGACTGTATGGCTGTTACCCTTCAGCTGATATGTCACATCGAATGTTAGCCCAACAGTTAAACTCCAAAACGACAACTTCCTCTTTTGTGCATTATAAAACAAACAAGGCCGTTTCCACTGTGTGTTGCATGTGTACTCAGCCAGAGCTATGGAGTCTTGTCATTCTGAGATGTGCCTTGCAGAATTCCCCAAGAGAAATAAATGTAATGCCACTGCTCATGTATAGCAAGTGTTTGTGATGCAGCGTTTGAAAACAAAATGTCATGTGATGCAGTTTAGCGGCTGTAAACAGACCCACTACAGGGGCAAAGGTCAGTGGCAGCCCAAGGCCGTGGTGGACAAATCCAGGTGAGCGGATTTGTCTCCTCATCGGTCAGGTGAGCAGAGATTCTGGCTCGCAGGCGTGCTTGGCTTCATGATTATATGGGGGGGGGGGGTGATAACAGGTGACTCTAAGAAGATGACGACCACTTGTCTGTCTTAACATCAAGGGAAGGAGCTTAGCTCTCCCCTTCGCTGACGTCTCCTGGCCAAGCCTACATTCTTCACAGGCGTCTGTTGTTATGCCGTGGCCACTGCTGGGACAATGCTGGGATTGCGACAGCGAATAGCAATGTGTGGATTATCCGACCATAACAATACCAGTGTGTGGTGGCTGCGTTGGCCGTGGCTAAGGCTATTCGTGACAGCCCTTAGGAAGTCTGTTATCTAGGACTTTTCTGACTCATCCAGGCCATTAGTCTGAGGTAACAATGGCAAGAAAAACCTCAAGGTTCTTTTGCCCGAGGAAGGGAGTCGCTAATTACCTTTCACACAGAACAACAAACATGCGTCTCCCCACTGAGGTTCTGACCAGTAGTCTTCAAATCAGGGTGAAGTTGAAACAGCAGCTGGGGCAGCTGGAGGTCACGCCAGCATTTCCAAACAAAAGGTTGAGATAAGGTTGAGATAAGGTTGAGATGAGGTTGAGATAAGGTTGAGATGAGGTTGAGATAAGGTTGAGATAAGGTTGAGATAAGGTTGAGATGAGGTTGAGATGAGGTTGAGATAAGGTTGAGATAAGGTTGAGATAAGGTTGAGATAAGGTTGAGAGCAAGTAGCTGCAATAAATGATTAGCTCTTCTTCTGGTCTAATCCACTTTTACAGCAAGCTCATTCTTTAGAGATGAGATGCGGTTTGACTCTAAACAAAAGGGACCAAACAACCCCCAGCGAAGTGACCACAGAGGGGAAGTCCTCCACCTAAAGGATCTCTGGTATTTCCTGTTCGCCTGGGACAAATCCTGCATCTAAAGAACGGAAACTTCCTGTTTGAGAACTTCCTGCTTGGCGTCCATTTCCACATCCCTCTTATGTGTCTCTGGTATGTGTGTGTGGTGGCAATGGTATGTGGCTGTCTCTTTACCCACGGTCAAACACAAAGGCCAAAGGGCAGAAACTCACGGTGTGCCTTGGCCCTTATTAATGATGCTTTGTCAACACACTGAGCCTTATGAAAGGTTACTGGTGCAAAGTGGTCAGTTGTTTGCAGCTCATTGCACCAAGTACCGCTGAGCCAAGTGTGAACCACTCAGGTCCAGGCTGTCTGGGATTTATAATGGGCCTGCAGCTCTAAGTGCAGTCACATGACATTCAGTGGGACATTTTCCTGTGCATTGCAAAAAGATGTCCAAGCTGCACTGAGAATGCTGATGTGAGAAATATACTTAGAAATTGTTAGAAATGTATGAAATGTCATTTAGATGCCCCAAAAGGAAAATGAATAGATAATACACCAGAAAAGCCCAATTAAGAGTAAAGACCATGAGTAAAGACCAACAGTAAAGACCATCAGTAAAGACCACGAGTAAAGACCATGAGTAAAGACCATGAATAAAGACCACAAGACCATGAGTAAAGAGTAAAGACCATGTTATGTAAGCTAAATGGCTACTTTTATATAATTACACCTGTTTGTGATGTAAGCTTTGTAATTACAGCCCATGAAGCTGCCGTAGTTTTCACCTTAGACATTTGTTCCGTAATTGTACTTAACCATATAAACATTACGGTTAACATTGTGCCTACGTACTGTATTACTACGTACTATTGTGGTGTACAGTTTTTAAAGTCCAAATCAGAGCCTGTTCTGCAGCACAGGTGGATGTCTGAATCATAAACACACCCTGTTGTTTTGAAAGGGAGGGAAATCCCCCACCATGACATGTTTTCCTGGTTAAATATTTAAATCATTTCATAGTTACAGTCATCATTGTCCTATATCTGGGGGTGTTAGGTCAGCCCTAGGGCACACATGAACATGCAAACACACACATACACACACCATCTTCATGTTTTAAGAATGCTGCCTGTGCGCTTTTAAGAAGAGAGAGCACTTCCTTGACAAACAGAGTGTGTCCGTGGCAACACTCAGGAAGTGCTTGACTGAAATAGGCTTTAAATGAAGTTTCCTCTTGTTGTACAAGCTTCCTACACCCCAACCCCCACCCAACTGCACACCTCACCTGCAAGGCCATTAGTGAAGGAATCAAAACCCAGCAACCATTTGACCTGTGCTAGTGTTTAAACAGTCAACGAATAAGCTCTCTATCTGAGCACGTATCAGCTACAGAGGGTTTGCTCATTTCAGTCTTGCAGATAAGATGGCACAGGATTTTTTAATAGTGTGCTTCTCCTGCGTAACAGTTGCCACATCATGAGCGTACGTCATGAGCCATGGACTACAACTAACGGAGGAGATCAGAGTGCTTGGTGCAGGCAAAACATGGCAGCATCCTTGCAGTTAAGAATAGATTTATGATCCCCATCCCTGGAGTACTGCGTCCTCTACGCACACTTAATGTATCCTCATCCCTCCCTGATGGGCTATAATCTGCAATGCTATGAATCGTCACCTACAGCGAGCGCACATCCGCTCTGTCGCACTAGTTTAGTGCACGTCTGGGGAAAAGAAGCATGGACTCCACAGGCTTACTGTAAGATGGCGATCTTACAGTAAGCCTGTGGCGAAGAGGATGATGGCGAAGAGGGTGATCGTCCTGCCAGCTTGCCAGCTGAGTCACAGTGAAGGGGCTTGGCCATCATATTTGTTTATGTGCTGCTCTATGCGGCCTGTTAAGCTGGGAAAATGTGGGGAAGAACAAATCGCTTTAGTGCTGATGCACACAGTGTCATGTTTGTGTGAGTGTGTGTGTGTGTGTGAGAGAGAGAGAGAGAGAGAGAGAAAGGAAGAGAAACAGAGGGAGAAAGACAGCATCTGCATATGTGTATGTGTGCATGCATGGGTATGCCTACATCCTTGTGAAGATTTCTGTGGGTGCCCTGTTACACACTGTTAACCAGTTTCACCCAATCGAGAGGGACTTCAGTTGGCCAGATGACTTCTGCTCAAAGCCGTGGTGGTGACACTGGCGCATGTGATCGTTACTCACTGTGACCTTCTACCGACAGAGAGGCAACACTTCCTCCCCGAGTTTCCTTTTGACTAAATACAGAACCACAGAGGACTAAATGAGCACCTGGAACTCATACTGTACACACAAACACACACACACACACATGCACACACACACACATTGAGAGAGATATTTTAGCGTGACTAGATATCATCTCCTCCTGCGTAAACCACCTCCAGTAGTGAGAACTGGTACTCCCCGTTCCCCTTTCTAGACAATGGAGAGAAGGGAAACACCCAGGTGTTTCTGCTGATAGACCACAGGCTTCTGTTTTGCACCGCTAAATCTGTCCGCCATTTAAATGGTAAGGGAGCTTATAAACAACTTATGCATATGTAGCACATGAGGTCTTTGTAGGCCATGCTGAAGGCAGAAGACAGATAGTAAGGTAAGGTAAGGCTATAAGATAAATATGTACACATGTACCTCCCTACAGAGAGAGAGAGAAAGAGAGATTGAGAGAGAGAGAGAATAAGAGATGGAGGGAGGGAGAGAGAGAATGTACAAACATACAACAATCACACTCTAAGGAGAGACTGGTGGCACCTAAAAAAAAATATTATATGTATATTAAGTAGCACAGAAACCCGCAGGCTAAAAATAGCTCCCCGTGGTCTCCTTCATCATGCAGTGCTCCAGACAGACAGGTAGAGCAGGCTCGGCTCAGGGTTTAGGAGTCAGCCACCACCTGGGGCCTTTATGCTATTTATACAGCAGCAGCAGCAGCAGCAGCAACGGCAGGCTGACTGCTTTGTTCTCAAGCCCTCCAGCTGCAGAGGACTTGCGTGCGCTACTTTCTCTCTCCTTCCCTTTCTCTCTCTCTCTCTCTCTCTTCCTCCTTCAGTTTCTCTCTCTGGTCCTCCATCATTCACACTACTTCTCTCTGCGCTCCATACCTTGACTGTGTGCTTTGCCCTGCGGTGTTGTGACACCGGGATGAGCAAGGTGTGGAGTCAGCTACAGTGGGTGTCATGAGTCAGATGAGAGGAGTCTGTGTGTGTGTGTGTGTGTGTGTGTGTATCTGTCTGTCAGCAATAAGCCATGGAAAGTTCTAGAAAAAGACATCTGAGACATTTCAAAAAGATGGACCAGAAAGTCAGAGTGCAGGCTGGGGGAGGGGGGGGGATAGAGAGAGACGAAAGAGAGTGAAAGAAAGACAGACAGAGAGAGAGAGAGAGAGAGAGAGAGAGAGAGAGAGAGAGAGAGAGAGAGAGAGAGAGAGAGAGAGAGTGTGCGTGTGGGCCAAACTTCTCAGAAGAGTTTGGAAATCTTTTCCTGTCAGTGACACTCTACACACCGGGTGGAATGTTCTTGCCACTCCAAACAGCCACATGTTCTGTGCCTGTGTGGACCCCCTCAATTCTGAAACAGTGTGTCACCTGTGACAAGGCCCCACGGATCGTTGTTTTCATTCCAAAAACACTCAGGGGAGGTATTGGCCAACTGTAGCAGCCTCTTCTGATTAAACTAACCCCCACCACCACTACTTCAGGTTATGAAAGAGCCTCGGAGAGTGAACTTGATTCTGTTGTGGACGGTCAGCTGAGTTGACTAATCTCTGTTCATTCTGGAAGCTTGTCGAGAGCTCTGGAATCTGGTCTGGCTCGGCTGACAGGAATCCAGGAAGCACCTGCTTTAGCCTAAAGGCCCCGCACTATTCCATTCGGCTGCCATTGTGTATGTTTGTGTTGTCTCACTGAAAAAAAATGCTTGTGCTTTTGAGGCAGGAAGTCACTAGAGGTCCACAGAGCACATGGTGCCAAGTAAAGACAATGTGAGCTCCACTGTAAACACAGTAGGGGTGTGATATTCAGAGAGTAGAAAAGCCTGTACGCCAAGGAGCTAATTTTGTTACACAAATAAGCACTCCTACATATTTGTCTACGGCAACAGAACAACAAAGCGCTGACATTAGATGTAGCACTCTGACAAAACAAAACAAAACAAAAACAAGGCCCAAACTCATATTTGTGCCAATCAATCTTCCTCTTATTCTCACTGTACAGCTCATGGCACTAACGAAAAGGGAAAATGAACAGTTGGAAAAACGTTACAATTGACACCCAGCCAAATTGGCTCCAAAACCTTTCTGCACACTTGGTCATTTTTCCCGTTTTTTCTTTTTTCTTTGCTGCCCGAGGCAGTGTGCCTCATGGTATTCCATACTGCTGGCATGGGAGATGTGACCTCAGCTTACTGCAGTGGCACGTGACTGCAGACTTATGGCTTCCTGAAAGCCGGGGATTGTGTTTGTGTGCCTCCAGGGCAAGGTGAGCGGGCTGCATCTGGACAGGTAGATGGAGAGCTTAGAGTCACAGACCTCCTAAACACATTACCACTGCAGCGGGGGAGGGCATGAATGAAGGCAGCCAATCCCATTACGCGGAATGGCAACAGAGAGACAGACAGAGAGATAGATAGATAGATAGATAGATAGATAGATAGAGAGAGAGAGAGAGAGAGAGAGAGAGAGAGAGAGAGAGATGGAGGGGGAGGGGAATCACAGAGTCTGACATGGATACAGACACACACAAACACACACTCATACTCACTCACACACAGAATTCGATATGCAGACACACATACCCCTGTCACCAGCTGCACACAATTGCCTTCTAACATCCAAAGTATGATTCAAGTGTGTCATGCCAGAACTGCTGGATGGGATAAGGCCTTATGTGTCAGCATGTCAACACCCTACTCCTTACACCTGGAGTCACACATAAACATACACACACACACACACACACACAGGTTACCAGAAAGACAGCCACACAATCATCTCGTTAGATTCACAAAACTGTCATGGGGGACTGGCTCTGACATCACATCATCATTCACCTTGCGAGAAGAAATGAAGTGCATGTGAGTGTGTGTCTGTGTGGGGGTGACGCAGTGGAGTGTGCTGCTTACCCTCCTGTGAGTGATGTCACTCTCCCAGATTAAGCCTGGGCCATATGGCTTGTTGCCTGCTGCTTCTAATCCACCGGCAGCAGGCTCCTCTTCCTGTAACCAGCTCACTGATGATGCTCCAGGTTCCTCTCTCTCTCTCCCCCTCTCAACAATTTCCCTAACAATCTTTTGGATGGAATCCCACCTCTCTCTCTCCTCTCCAACTGCCAGGAATGTCTTACTAATCTTCTCATAAACCCCCTATACAATTAAAGTAAAAAAATAAATAAATAAATATTCCATTCAGTTCAAGAAATAATACATATGTAGATTGAACTGTATTTAAGGATTCAATTCACATAAAGCCTCTCATCAAAGCTGACGCAGTGTTTGTCATGAATATCATTTGACTAATGTGACGTTTAAGCTTGTTAGGATTTACAGGATTATGAAAAACGGATATAGGCCATGGTGGCTATACGCGGGACAATCGGAAGTTTATCCTGGTCCAGTCACCTTTCCTCAAACTGCGGTGTCAGACAGGTGCATCTGCTACTGTTAGGCCACCTCGGAGAGACTATTTTGTCTCTTGTGACAACAAATAGCATATACCCATTAAACGCGTTTTCCACAACACAGGGGCAAAAGAGCACTGTTGGGAATAACTAGGCTATTGTAAAACACAAATAGGCTATACAGTAGGCTACCTTTATCATTTTAGTTAACATCACCTGTCAGGACAAAATATATTAGATATATGACTAATCTGTCCATGAAGTTAATTAATTGGAAGATACATTTGTTTAAATAGCCAAAGAGAAAGACACGGTGTTTAATAACGAAACGTTTGGACAACCATGACTAATGGCTGATTCAAAGGCGGTAATATTCATCCTCAGAGAAGGCGTGTTCAAGGTAGCCTACAGGCAATATCGCTTGTGGGCAGAAGAACTCTAATCATACCTCATCGGAGTCCATATATGGTTCGTGACGTCACAAGCCGGAGGTTTCATTCATATAAAACTCCTCAGACGGAATCCCCTTAGAGGCAATGTAGGCAAAGACGCACGAACGGGTGTAGCAAACTGTTGTAGCTCCTACGCCCTAGACACAAGAAGTGTAGCCTTGTCATTTCAACCCACACTAATAGAAATATTTCAACATTCAACCAGCCATCATGAGGGTTTCAAGCATAGATTGTCGCCGTTTGAAGAAAATTATCAGAAAGGAATGTGGAAGCTGTCTTATTGTGGATTGTCGACCATACTTTTCTTTTTCGAACTCTAATATTAAAGGTTCGGTCAACGTGAACCTGAATTCCGTTGTCGTCAGGAGATCCCGAGGCGGCCCGGTGCCGCTTCAGTTTGTCATTCCGGATGAGAAAGCTTTGTATCGGCTCCGGGAAGGCAGCATCTCGGCTGTCGTGGCTCTGGACGACCGGACACCTCATTTCCAAAAGCTCAGAAAGGACAGTGTCGCTCAAATAGTGATTAATACACTCTCAGCGAGTGGTGCTAACATCTACTTTCTGAAAGGTGAGAAACGTACCATTTTATTTTAAACTGTATGGCTATAATCTTGTATGGCTATAATCTCACATTGTCAATATGTGCATGTCTCCATAACGAATATAGATTAATCATGGAAAGGAACATAGCCTACATTTATTTGACTAGGCTAAAATGTAAATAGGTATGTTATTAATGTTAATGTCTAATACTGGGCAACCAGTACATGAAATTAGTAATTAGAGGGAATCCATCTTTCACTTCTTGGAACTGTAGCCTTATGTCACGTATCATTCCCACTCATGGCTGAAATGTAAACTCGCACTTTCATGGTTTCCGTGAAATGACTCGTTTTAAGTCTAAGTCATTTATTTGATCACTCGCTGTTGTAGCAACCAACCCCACAAGCAATGTATTTTCTGTACACTTGGAGAGATAAATTCTCAGCGTGCGTCAAAGGACTGGGATGAGTCACGGCTCGGGAAGCTTGAGAGCGCGCGGCGCAGCGCACTCCTTTCAGTGATTTTTTTTCTCGCCATTCAAAATCTATTAATAATAGCCCACGTATGCTATTTTGTGTGGAGAATTGCCATTCTGATCACTTTTCTTTAGACAATGTGGCCTTCATCAAAACGGGCTACTTAAATACTGTAACCGCTTAATTAATTTATCACTGTTGGCGGATACTTTACGTGCCATGACTACACCTACCTATATTTCACTGAGAATGATACCTTACAAAAAGTGATACAGGAGGATATTTCGAGGACTGAATTGGAACAAGCCGATACACATTATTTTTATATCATCATTCTAGTGGTTAGTTGGCTAACTTGATGCATGTTGTCTTTTACAGGGGGCTATGAGAACTTCCACGCCCAATACCCTGAACTTTGCACTGAGATGAAAGCCGTCGAACCTACCGGAACCGAAACCGAGAGAATCATCGGCAGCCACTGTGAGAAACTGGGCTCCTACCTCAAGCCAGATTACGATCAGGTATGGAAGAGAGAAAACCCGCCGCTTCCCCCCTCTGGCCCACTGCCACAGCAGCCGCTTCCCCTATGGAAGCTGATTATTGTCATGGTTGCCATCAGCAGGCTCTGCAGGAAAACAGATAAGGCTGACAAGAAGAACTATTTTAGTTCTTAGTCTTTTTCAGTTGAGCAGTGGCCCCTTAATGGCAGCTCTGAAACAGTGAAAGAAATGTCTAAATTAAAACAGCAACGTTGGTTAAAGTGAAACAGTAGTTTCTGCCAACCTGACCCTACTCACTCAGCTGAAGTCTCACATTAAATGTTAAAGGCATGGTCCAGTCAAAGCCACTGGTTATCAAAGCTATCCAGCTGACATCTGAAATAGCCAGCCCCACAGTTTATCTTTCATCCATGACCTTTCTCAAGCTTTTGATGTTTTTTTTTAAAGGAAGTAGCCTTTTAAACACCCCCATCCACCTCAAATCCACTAAATTCGAATGATTCTGAAAGACTTGGCACTGACGTTCTTTTCTCTTTTGTGTTGACACAGGGTCCGCCGGTGGAGCTCACCCCTTTCCTCTACCTCGGCAGTGCCTACCACGCCTCCCGACACGACTACCTGGCTGACCGCCGCATCTCAGCCTTGCTCAACGTCTCCAGGCGGGACACACACCCGGCAAAAGGCCAGTATGACTACAAGTGGATCCCAGTGGAGGACAGCCACACGGCCGACATCAGCTCCCACTTCCAGGAAGCGTTCGACTTCATCGGTGAGTGGGCACATGAATCATGTCACCTCACCCCCACTCAATAAACCTTAGCCTGTGGACTGGGCAAGACACTCCAGCGGTCCTGTTGGTAGGGAGACAGAGGAGAGGATTCAACCATGGTCATCAAAACATTCAAATGTTACCACTGGATTGGAAAGACCTGCACATTATAGTATTTTGTGTCAACCACAGGCGATGGATTTCCCTTTCTTTGTGTATATAAGTGCCTTGCAATGGCACAGGATATGGCATCGGGGTCAAAATCAAAGGCAGTGTGTTATTTTAAAGCACACACAAGGCTATTGTCCTTACACTGCATTTGCTAATTCTGGACACAGCATGCAATCCTTCTCAAAGAGGAGAGGAAAGACGCATATTTCCATCCTTTGTTAGCTCACTGCAAGCTTGCGTGGCTCTGGTTGTTTTTAAGTCTGTTTATTTTCTTCTGCGGTATTCGTAGTGACTTAGAGTGGGTGTTAAGGTTTCTAATAACATCCCTGCTTCCCAGATGTAGAGCTTTTCACACGACTCGTTCACACATTCCTTGGAGCTCAGCCGGTGTTACATGGCAAGGCTATAGATAGGCGCAGAACCTGTTTATTTCGGTGGCGCATCTTACAGTTTTTAAATTAAGACTTCCTCTGCTGGCAGGGTGCTGCAGAGGAACCCAGAAATAAACTAAACTCTCACGACCAATCCTACTTCTCCCCCCCTCTGACTCTGCCCTCCCCACACACACAAATCCTTGGTGATTCAAGGAATAGTCTCTGACACCTCCCCCCCCCCCCCCTGGCAGTTTAACAAGGTGCAGTTGTCACCGGATGTGTGCTCACTAATCTCTCCTCCGGTGTCTCATGACCGGGCGTGGTCGCTGTGCCCCGGCGTGAGGGAGCCGTTAATGACAGGCGGGGTGGGGATGCTCAGCTCGGAGGAATGTGAGCGAGGATCTCGCAGATTGGTCCGGTTCCAGGTGGCCGGGTGGCCAGGGAGGACATCAAGGGGGCAGGTATTCTTAAAGGCCATAAAACCCTCACAAAGGGAGGAGGAAAGTGCTCTGAAGGCTATTTATAGACATCCGAGACCAGGGCAGAGATCTTTGCCCGCAGGCCAAACAGAGCCAAATGTCGTCCAAGCAAATAGCCATGTGAACCGTGCGTCCAGTCAACCCCAGTAAACGGGAGTGGGGATGTTCTTTGGGATTATTTATTTATTTATAAGGGCAGGATACAGCTGCCAGGCCGGAACTCTGCTGGCGTCAGTGACTGACTTTGGTTACGCAGGGACACGGATGTGTCACTCGCCCCCACGCCAGAAGCTGCCGCGGCATGCGGATGAGTGCGTGGCTATAACCCGCCAGCCTGCAACCGACAAACGTTCCGTCGTCGTGTGTGTTTGCGTGTGTGTGTCATTGTCCTCGTCTGAGGCTTGTGAGTGAAATCAAAGCAGTGAGGTGATGCAGAGAAGGGCCCGCTGCCACCCCAGATGGGCTGGACCGTGAGTCATCAGCAGTGGATAGGGACAGCTACTGTTGGACCAGATGAGCTGCTCTCACACAGAGATGCTGCATTATCCCAGAAATAAAATAGCTCTTGCGTAGAACTAACAAAATTATTTCAGCTCGTGGTCTCCAACATCCTAATTGCGAGTGGCATCTTAAACATCTAATGCGTAATGGTTCTATGTGGAACTGTTGTTGGGGTGTTCTATGGGGACAAGCAATATGATGACTTCATACTAGACTACCTTCAAATAGAACCAAATGTTCTGAGCCAAATGAAAACTGTAGAGCAGAACCGTATAGATAGATCTCTTTATAGTGCTCTGCTGTGGAGCATTTAGTGGGTTCTTAGAACAGAGGAAGATGTTCTAAGTGTAAGGAGGAAAAGGCTGAAGCTCTCTGAAAATGTCAATGTTTGATTCTATTTGTGTGGTTACACCTTTGCGCCCTGTAATGCAACAGCAGAGTTTGGTTGTTGAACCAACATCAAAATCAGGACATGGACTTGTGTGGGCTGAGCAATAGGGAGAGATATGGGCCTCATGGGCGAGGTGGGCCTTGAGGTGCAGCTGCATGGTATGACTCAGTTGGTGTTAGAAGGAGTCAATACGCCCAGGCAGGCTGTGTGGAGTTTGGCTGCAGATGTGTAGGAGAGGAATGTTGAGGGCGATGATACAGATAATGATGATAATGATGATGATGATGATGATGACGAAGAGGATGCAGCTTTGAGACGAACAGAGAAAGTTGAGGGCGTGCAGCACCCGGAGCTGTCAAAACAACAGTCCACGCTTCACTTGCGTCTCTTCTGTCCTCCTACCACCCACTCACTTACCTATTTATGCCATTCTCCGTAGCATTTGCGTCATAAGTACTGTTTTGGTTCTCCACCTCTGCAAGATCATTTTTCTTCATTGTTATTGTTGTTGATATGAGCCTCAACAGTTTATTGACCCTCTCCCTCTCTTCCTGTCTCCCTCAGATCGTGTGAAACAGGCCGGTGGGAAAGTGCTGGTGCACTGCGAAGCTGGCATCTCTCGCTCCCCGACCATCTGCATGGCGTACCTGATGCGGAGCCGGCGGCTGCGGCTGGAGGAGGCCTTCGACATCATCCGCCAGCAGCGCGCCATCATCTCGCCCAACTTCAGCTTCATGGGCCAGCTGCTGCAGTTCGAGGCTGAGGTGCTCTCTACGCCGCCTCCTGCTTCCCCTTCCTCCTCTGTCCCAGGGGCCTCCATGGACTCTGCCACCTCGTTGGAATTCACAGGAAATGGCACCAGGCCCGTTCCTGCGCTCCGAGATCCAGCCTCCTTGCCGAGGCTGTCCATGGACTCTGCCACCCTGGCGGGAATCGCGGAAGTGTCTGGAGCTGGAACTAAGCCCCCACCCACGCCCGGACCCCGAGGGCTAGCGGCCCCCTCCCCGTTCTTCTCCGATGACTTTGAGCTGGGCAAGAGCTGGGAAGAGCCGTCTTCCGTCTTCTCGTTCCCTACCTCCTTCCTGACGCCCTTGCCCCTCCAGTCGCCGGTCCACCAGTTCAAGCTCAGCCCAATAACTGCACTGCCTTAAACAAGTGCTTGGCATTTCCTTTGTAGATTACTTGAAAAAAATAAAGCATATTATTACTAAATAATAAACCAACAGTTGAAAAGAAATAAGCCTCTTGGCAAACATTGTTAAGCAATGTAATATTAGCTAAGGTGGAGAAAGAGAAAACAGGAAAAGAATTGTCACTGGAGTACTGCCTAAAGCTCATTTTCTGTGTGTGGTTTTAGGGATATTCACTGATACTATTTGCCTTTGATTTGTGGATTTAATGAAACTCAGCACGGTATACTGCAATACATGCCTTAGCAACGTGTTTTTATGTTGTTGTATTACTGTTTTTGTCTTAAAATCTGAACAGGCTTTCTTAATTAATTTATTGTTTTTTAAACAGTGTGTGTTTTTATAAAAACAATAAATGATGATAAAGTTTCTATAGGCAAACAAGTTTTCATTTAGACTATTCAATTTAGTCTATTTCATAACAGACTGGTAAACTTCATAACCTGGTCTGGTAAATTGGTGAACTGAGAGCATATGATGAATAATACTCTTAAGCATTTCAATTTTAGATAGATTCTAGCGATTAGATAAATACTTTATTAACCCCATGAGAAATGACACAAGAAAACACTCAGAATGGTCTAGCCTATCTAATCCCACAGTGAACCATCACTGTCACAAGTGGAGTAAGTAGCTTAAATACAGTGATATGATATGACAGATGAGTAGGACTGTGTGTCAATGGAGGTGGCCTACTGGAAATGGTGATTACCATAAAATGTGAACGGTGCAAAGTAAAATAGTCTAGTGCATACTAGGCCTAGATTAGCCTAATATAAAATACAAATAATTAATTTAGGCCTACTTATATGGACAAATAGGCTAGCCTACTAAACCTTTTAAGAACTCCACTACTTCATACTAGCTCGGATGTTGTCCCGTGCACATCGACAAACTGGGTGATAGGCTGTCATCGTTAATCCTGGTTGTCACTCCCCGATGTGAGACGCTACCGGATGTGAGTCGCGCATGCGTCACTTTGCTACTTTGCGACTACCAGTGCTGTTAGCCACAGAATAATGACATTAGCCTACACAGCAGTAATGTATTATTTAGCGTCTCATCACGGCATGATCTCTAATGTCAGTTCTAGATTAGAGGCTGAAGTAGCCTGCTAGCGAGAGACTTCTGTAATATCAATAAAAATTGACCTATAACGAAGTTCGTTCACTGCTGGCAAGTAAGTAAGCAATCAAGCACAACAAAGGGTGTCACTTGAATGGCGTTTGTTAACGTTAGCGATCAAACAATCTTAGATAGCTAAAACGTTTTTGAAACAGAAAAAGTTAATTATTTTATGGATTTCAGTCGGATCCCTTGGCGTTATGCCGTAAAACCTATCAATCTGAGCATGCGTGACTCACATCGGGTAGCGACTCACATCGGGGAGTGACACTGGTCCTATCACTGAGCAAGTAGAAGAACGTTGAGTCCGCACACCAGAAGCTGCTCTAGAGTTTTTTTTTATTTTTAGGCTATATCACCACATGTGACGTTTCGGGCCCCAGCCCTTCATCAGACAAGTTCTTCTACTTGCTTGTGCCTTCCTGTCCAGCACCCAGTACTCAACTACTTGGATGTGCGTGCTGCACTCTTGAACTCTCATGCACTGGTCCTATCACTCTCATCCGTTTCGTGGTTTAGGCACAGGTCACGCGCAACTGTGCAATGGTGACCCCTACAGAGATAATGTGGGAACGTCTCAAATAAATCTAAGAAGGAGGGGACACCCAGAAGAGTCGACTCTAGGGACCCTGATCAACCAACCAAATCCAAATCAGTGCTCGAATTCAACCAAAAAAAAGTCAGCCAACGTTTCCACGAACAAGCAGAACACATGTGCTTCAATGGCACACAATTGTAAAGGCATGATGGAGTTGTTGGAGCGAACCATGTTGCCTTTCCAGTGTAAGGTTTCCATTTGATAGACATTTTGTCAGACTAAGGAATGGTTGGCGGGATAAATTGAGTATTTGGTCGTCATACCTTTCAAGTTTTGATAGATCTCACGCGCATAACCGCAAAGTCTGATGTTTTACAAAACATAAGATGCTCCTCTAAGGAGACAGACATTAAACAAATTGATACAGATTCAGATACAGTAGGCTAACTGTAACAACTTACTCACGAAGTCTCTCAAGTCAAATCTCTCTTTGGCGCTCAACTTCGCCCTCATCAGGAATATACCAATTCAAACAAATAGGGAGAGGCGTTGAAACACATCATAATTTAGAAACATTATCTCGTGAGAAAATATGTAAATATTTGGAATGATTCAAAACAATTTGTTATGTCTATATAGACATCAATTAAATCTACAAATGTATAAGTTATAAGAATATATATATATTTTTGTAACACCAACATCACCTAAAATGCACAGTGAACTCTTCTATTTGTCCCGCCCCTGTCGCCATTTTCGTTGTTATTTCTGTTTTGTCTGGATATTTCGCAAATCTCCGACGTAGCAGAATAGCAAAAAAGGCTTAAGTTACAAATAAAACTTTGCCTTGCCCTTCTTCTCAGCTTTTGGAGGAGGAGGAGGGTGATTTTCGAATTTTATTCCTGAGGAAAGTCCCTGAATAGACGATCATGTACATTAAACAGGTAGGCGGAGAACTTGCATGTTGTGGAGACGTGTTTCTAGAAATAATTTGTGCTGCTTGTCAAATGCTGCAAAATCGTTTAGTAATATCACAACTGACTGAGAGCTAAATGTCAAATGCTGGTCAAAATCGTGACCAAAAGCAGGCGAATATATACTTATTAACATTTGAGGCGCAGTTATTATATTAGCAAACATGCTAATGTTCATTCAGCCGGCTAGCAGGAAAATGGCTCGAGCTAACTAGCTCGTGCGTCTGCTAAGTACAAACATGGCTGCTTCAGGCATTTGGTGACCCAATACCCGAGCAACACCTCTTGTTATTCATTTGTAGACAGCCTAGTAGGTAATTTTTGTCATATATGGAATACATAGGGTGTTATTAGCAACAACATCCATCATACATCTTTTTAAATTTCTGGCCAGTGTTTGCTTTTAACGAAGCAAGCTGATTAGTTATCTAGCTATCCTGCTGCAAATAGCTATAACGTTAGCCTTCTGAGGAGCTTGTTGCACACTAGCTAGCTACTGAGCTCACATTGTCATATCTGACAGTTCCAAAGCACACCCAGCGTTTTGATTGGATTCATCAATCATGCAATCTTAGTTATCTCAGGTCTATTCTAACTATTGTGAGTGGAGAGTTAGTAGACTTATTAAGTTAGGGTAACATTAGTGTCTCTGTTATGACATTAGCATAGCTAGCGATAGCAATGTAACTAGGTAGCTACTGTAACGTTAACATCACATATTGATGGACGTATGATTTAACAGAGAGGGTTGAGGCAGGTCAGTAAACAAGCCTCTTTGGTTAAGATATCACTTCACCTCAAGACGTTTTTCTAACATTAGACGTCGATTTATTTGGAATGCCATTGCATAATATCTATGGTAGGAAAACAGTGACGGTACAGGTGTCCAATAACTTCTCTAGTCCTAAGAGCATGGAGACGTTACCACTCATCCCAAACAATACCACACAAGTTTGAGTTCATGTCATAGTATGTCAGACATGTAAACTCAACCCATACTTCTCCTGCCCACATTAGCACCAGTGTAATATTCTAATCCTCCTTAGTGCGGATTATGGATTATTGTTGTGGTGGTGAAGTTCCTGATTCTTGTTAAGTGGACATGTTCATCTGCAGGTCATTATCCAGGGGTTCCGAAGTTACAGGGATCAGACTGTGGTTGACCCTTTCAGCCCAAAGCATAATGTCATCGGTGAGTTGGTCTGTCATTATTTGTCTGTCCATTTGAATGAACAGTCGGGAAAGTACTGCGGATTTATGTCTAACATCTCTCTTTGTTAACAGTTGGCAGAAATGGATCTGGCAAAAGTAACTTCTTCTATGGTAAGTCTATCAGCATCTTGTGGTGTTTTGTATGATGTTTGTGTGGTGTGTTGATGGCACTGTGTGTGTTGTGTTCTATGCCTACTAGGTGTAGGTGTGTGTATATAGTCCTGTATACATAGTCATTAATGTGTATTATGCTTATCTTCCTCACAGCCATTCAGTTTGTGCTCAGTGATGAGTTCAGCCATCTCCGTCCCGAGCAGCGTCTGGCCCTGCTACACGTAAGAAACTCTCTCTTCTTCCCCTTACGATACGGCCCCTCAGCCTGACCATACACTGAGCTCTGTAAAAAGCCATTTCTGATATAAACCTGATTACCTGGTTAAACCTTTTCATGCAGGCTACTAAATATGCTCAGTGCATGTTTTAGTTTTCTGTCCTCCAATGTAATAGTAATGTATATTATAAAAGACATTGTGTTAAGAACAGTGTATACATCTGAAGGTTCAAATTATAAACATATGATGTATATGCATGAGTACCTGTGCATAATCCTACCTATTATAAATTGTCAGATTAATCTGTGATGTTAGAATGTTGTATGGTTAAGCACAGTTCTATGGAATGTTTGAAATAACAGCAGCATTTCTTCCCCAATAGGAAGGGACTGGCCCTCGTGTTATCTCGGCTTTTGTGGAGATTATATTTGACAATTCTGACAACAGGCTGCCGGTAAGACTCGTCACAACTTAATCTTTTGGAAAGCGTTCAACCCCTCACTCTCACATAGTTAATTTGAGCGTCTTTCTCATGTTCTTCCTCCAAAGATCGACAAAGAAGAGGTGTCCCTCCGACGTGTCATTGGGGCCAAGAAGGACCAGTATTTCTTAGACAAAAAAATGGTGACGTAAGTAAAGCATTTTTGAAAGATTTTTACTGTCCTCTAATTTGGTCCTTACTGAAATGTAACTGTTTTGGGCTTAGACTTGGGTGTACCATTACCAGTTTTGTGCAGCGTTTGGCTGAGAGTAAGTTGTGTTTTTGAGCTGGGGGGTTGGCTGTATTGACCATTGGCTTTTGTTGTGTTGCAGTAAGAACGATGTGATGAACCTGCTGGAGAGTGCTGGCTTCTCCCGTAGCAACCCCTACTACATCGTCAAGCAGGGCAAGGCAAGTCGGGCCACTGAGTTGCATTAACATACATTAGTAGTAATGACTAATCCTGACAACAGACTTTTTTTATATTCATGATATAAAAGAGAAATGTTTGTCAATAAGATTTTGTTTTGTCTTCTGGCCACAGATCAACCAGATGGCTACTGCCCCTGACTCCCAGCGCCTGAAACTGCTCCGAGAGGTGGCCGGTACCAGGGTCTACGATGAGCGCAAGGAGGAGAGTATCTCGCTCATGAAGGAGACAGGTGACTCACCAGTCCGCAGAACCACATTCACATGCAGAGCCCTATAGAAGCCTTGTAGACTTAGTGTAGTGTTCTGATCTATAACATGACAGCATGCCCTATTGCAGTCCGTTGTTCATGATTGGGAAGTTAAAGAAAGTGATGTCCTGAACAGATAATCTGCATGGCCAGTGTGCCACAGCCCTAACTGTTGTTTTTGTTGTTATTTTCCTCTCTATCAGAGGGCAAGAGGGAGAAGATCAACGAGCTGCTGAAGTATATCGAGGAGCGTCTGCACACTCTGGAGGATGAGAAGGAGGAGCTGGCCCAGTACCAGAAGTGGGACAAGCTGCGCCGGGCGCTCGAGTACACCATCTACAACCAGGAGCTCAACGAGACGCGCGCCAAGCTGGACGAGGTGACCCGTCATCCACAGGGCTTAAAGTGTTCAGGCACTGTGCCTGAATTCAGGCATGGGCTGGGTTGTTTTAGAATTGATAACGGCCAATACGCAGGCTTATATGACATCTTGATAACTTCAGGCACAGACATTTTCTTTACTTTAAGCCCTCAGGGTTTGGAACTGAGGTTTATGTTGCCACTCTGGTGATACATCTGTCTCTGGGAAATTGATGGGAAAGCAGATGTTCTTGTTTGAAATCATCTGATGTTCACTTGTAGAAAGTCCTATTTTGTCCTGCGTAACAGCGAATCCTCAATAGTGCACAGCAGGTCACTGTGTCTGACTGGTGAACGTTCTGTCCTGCAGTTGTCCACCAAGAGGGAGACCTGCGGAGACAAGTCCAGGCAGCTGCGAGACGCCCAGCAGGATGCCAGAGACAAAGTCGAGGTGAGTGCGTCAACAATCCCCCGTACTCCAGCACACGGCACGATTATGGGGTATGGGGGGGGGGGTTCTGGGGTATGAGTGATTCTCGGGTTCTAAAGTTTGTTTTTATCAGTGAGCACATTCATCTTCTGCATCTGTGTTCATGTACCCGCACACAGGAAATGTGTGTCTAGTGTGTTTGGCTCCTAACTGAATTGGAAGGCAAAGTTGACCTGGAGTAACCCCTGTGATGCCCCTCCTCCTCCCGTAGGAGACGGAGCGTGTGGTGCGCGAGCTGAAGGCCAAGGTGGCCGCCATGAAGGAGGAGAAGGAGCAGCTGAGCTCGGAGCGGCAGGAGCAGATCAAGCAGCGCACCAAGCTGGAGCTCAAAGCCAAGGACCTGCAGGACGAGCTGGCCGGCAACAGCGAGCAGAGGGTGAGTCGGGGGCACACACACACACACACACACACACACACACAAACAAACACACAAACACACACACACACACACACACACACACCATGTTCAACACACAGACTGAATAATCAGCTGAAATGGTTTATCCCGAACATCTGCATGTACAGCTGTGTGTAATTAATTTGTTATACATTTTGTGTGTGTGTAAGACAGAGTGTAAAGTATGCTGGTTTTCAAGGAGCCTTATCTTCTGAATATTCTAGTCTTATTAATTATACTTGTGTATTTTTTTCAAAAATACAGTATACATAGCCTACACATAGTTATTCATATAGTAGTGTTTTTGTGTTACACATATTGGGTTGCTTACAACTCCTTTGGTTGTCCATAAACACATATGGGTGAAGGCGTTTGCAACCCCCACACACACATGTGTTCCTCAGCAGGTTTCCCACCTGCGTTCTGTTTACGCGTCTAAACACACCCCCTCCTACTATCAAACCCCCAAAACAAACCATGGGACTGCCCATCCTGCTGTGAGGCCTGGTCCACCCACATGCTTCCCACACATACATAGACACAAACAAATTGTGCATCTACTCCTGCAAACACATACATAAGTAGACATGTACATGTTCACCCTCTCTTGGGCAAACACAATCACACACCCCCTCTCTCTTTCTTTCCTTCTGTCTCCTTTTCTCTCTCCCTCTCTCCTGTGACGTGGACTTTGCTCAAGATCTGTAGTGTGTGTGTGTGTGTGTGTGTGTGTGTGTGAGTGAGACAGAGATGCCAGCAGGCATGCCATGATCTGTAGTGTGTGTTTGTGTGTTTGTGTGTGTGTGTGTGAGAGACAGAGATGCCAGCAGGCATGCCATGGCAGAGAGTTGGCAGGGGGAGCGAGCAGGTGCACCTGGCCCCGTTATTGCCGCGGCGGTGCTGTGGGATGCTGGGATAGGACGCGGGACCTCCGGTGCGTCATTTGCCCTTTGACTCTGCCGAACGTGACGTCTCTTCCAAACGTGAACCCGCCACGTGCCTTGCTCCATGGGAGTTGTGTGTGTGTGTGTGTGTATGAAAGAGGGTGGACAATTATCTTCATCTCTTCTTGCGTATGTGTGACGTGAGCACAGGGGCTGCGCTCAAGACCCGTATCCCAAAATACTGCCAGGGTTGGGTCCTTCAAGCGGCGCCAGCACGTCAGTGCCAGGACAGTGTCGAGCGGGGCGGGCATATGTGGCATTACCGATCCAGAAAAGGCTGGATGTGAAGTCTTTAACGTAATCACTCAGTGCACGATGTTTGGATCTCTTCATTTGAGCGAAATTGCAAGTGAACATAACCCTCTTGAGTGTCGCCTGGTTGATAACGTTATTGTTACACAACCTGTATTGTGGGTAATTGGGTTTGAAATGGCCTGCAACCTAGTTTTGTAAGCAGACATCCGGACAGATGCGTCATCAAAATGTCATAACCCTCTCTGTCACTGTGCTCGTCTCCATTCACATTTTTGCAGCGAAGGCTTTGGCTGGAATGTTGAATTGAAATGAAATTGAAGTGAAATGTTAAAGTAAGACCAGACATTGACAGTTTGTTCCCGGAGTTAAAAGCTAGCTGATGAAATGGTGTCAAATTTTGACTGGCTCTTTTGTGGAATGCAAATTTGTATGTAGAGGGCCTGCCTTGTAGTATTCATTTCGTGGTTGTGTAATCCGCCATGGTGTATTGTTTTTCTACAGACTCTCCGTGTTGCATCTAGTGTTCTAATTTGGCAAACTCGCCTGGAGTCACTACCGCTTTGTGAATCTCTCACACACAAGGCCGCCTGCACACCACTTAACACTTTTTTTTTTTATTTTCTTTTAATCTATCTTTACCAAAACAATTCAGACATAAGTGTGAATCCTGATTTCCCATGTGTGACGGTTGTGTGTGTGTGTGTGTGTCCCTCCCCCATCTGACGGTTGTGTGTGTGTGTGTGTGTGTGTGTGTGTGTGTGTGTGTGTGTGTGTGTGTGTGTGTGTGTGTGTGTGTGTCCCTCCCCCATCTGACGGTTGTGTATCTCCTTGTGTGCTGGTGTAGAAACGTCTGCTGAAGGAGCGTCAGAAGCTGCTGGAGAAGATTGAGGAGAAGCAGAAGGAGCTGCAGGAGACTGAGCCCAAGTTCAACACCGTCAAGGAGCGCGAGGAGAAGGGCATCGCCAGGTCAGTGCCACACCTGGACGCCACATGATGCCCCTCAAATGACCACTGGCCGTAGTTGTCCACTGCTGTTGGTCATTTAAGTGACGTTAAGTGATGGTGTGCAAATTGCCTGTAGCTCAGCAGAGAGAATAAGGTCAGAGGTCTATGATTCCATACGGTAACATGTGTGGCCTTTTTATGCTAGAAATAAATGGATTAAAACAGCAGGATTGTAAAAATAGTGCCTTGGTGATTGTCATGTCATTACCAGATGTGTCCTTAAAAAAACGTAATTAAGTGTTGTCTTATACAGTTTGACTTCTGTCCGTTACTCATGATCCCCTCTCTGCCCTTGGTCAGGTTGGCCCAGGCCACCCAGGAGCGGACGGATCTGTATGCCAAGCAGGGCCGTGGTAGCCAGTTCACCTCCAAGGAGGAGAGGGACAAGTGGATCAAGAAGGAGCTCAAGTCCCTGGACCAGGCCATCAACGACAAGAAGCGCCAGATCGCCGCCATCCACAAAGACCTGGAGGACACCGAGGCCAACAAGGAGAAGAACGTGGAGCAGTACAACGTACGTACGACAGACAGACACCATCTGCACTGTGCTACTGATGTCCACTTAGAGTAGAGGTTGAGGACACAATGATTCAGATCATCAAAAGAAAATAGTTCATAATAAAAAATAAAATATTTGCACAATAATGCAAAAGCTTTATTCCGCACTTGGAGGTAGCAGTCAGTATGTATGGAGGGACACGTCTGTATTTCATACTGTTGACACAAACTCAACATGGCCAGACATGTTTGTCAGTCTGTTAGAAATTCTGTAGTATATGTTTATTGATCAATTTATTCGTCTTTGCTGGGGAGCAGAAGTTGGATCAGGATCTGAACGAGGTGAAGACCCGTGTGGAAGAGTTGGACAAGAAGTACTACGAGGTGAAGAACCGCAAGGATGAACTGCAGAGTGAAAGAAAGTAAGTCTGCCTGTGACTCACGCCCCCCCCCCCCCGCCCCCCCAATCTGTCAGCTTGTCTGTCTGAACATGGGCAGCCAGGGAGATGAGTCATGTGCTCATCTCTCTCCCATCGATCGCTTTTTGGTTTACGTGGTTATGCTCCTCTAAATAAAAAAAACAACACAAACAAGTCTCAGGTCTCATGTCTCAAGTCTCAGAATACATCAAACACGTTATCAAAGGTCGATCTGAAGCAGCACACTGTTTTCCACTCCCCCTGCTGTTTTAACCCTGGGCACCGGTGCTTCGTGCGTCTCTGCATGTGTGAGCAGAAGCGATTCAAACAAAGTTGTTACCGATGAAGACTTTCTGATAAGATAAGGGGATGTACAGTACTACGAACAGTTGTAGGCATTTCTATGAACTATTTTTCTGTCTTCTGCATAAAGCAGGGTTCCCGCGGATCCTTAAAAAGTCCTAAAAAGTCTTAAGTACAACTTTCGGTTTTTAAGGCCTAAAAAAGTCTTAAATTGTCTGGGATGTCTTGAATTTTTGAAAGGGAGGTATTAAATTTGCGTATGGGACCGTCAGCGAGTGCAAGAGAGCGAGTGAAATATCTCCATTCAGTTTTTCGTGTATTTAAAACGCAATTGTATAAGTGACTATACGGATACTGGAGGAAGTGTAGTGGTTGCAGAGTGAAGATGTTTTTCACGGGTGTGGTTAAAGGTGTGAAAACGGTAATAATATGTACAAATATGCCTGACGTTTTCGTGGTGTAGCCGAGGCCTGAGACATACGCAAGTAGCCTACGTGAGTGGTAGAGAAAGAGTTGGTAAGCCAGTTAGCGATAGGGTGGCCATGCGTTCGAATTTAGGCAGGACATAGCCTATGGATTTTAAAAGTCCTGTCCGGCGCAGCCTCAAGCCGGATGCTCATTTGTCCTTTTTGGAGTTGATTAACTTTAATTTGCTGTGTTGCATGTGGGACAATAGATGCACATACATGTAGTAAATTATATAAAGTAGGCCTATTAAAATATTTAAATAGCTTAGTCAATAAAAAATATTGAAGGGAATCCAGTCCAGTGGACATGTCTTTGGCAAGTACAGACACAGGTGAAAAACAGTCAGCCTCAGCCAGTAAGCACAACCAGATATGTACAGCCAGCTTCAAAAGCAAGCAGCCCAGACCCTAACATTGGGCATTTATAGCTGTGAAGGTAATTCACACACAATTATTTTTCTTTCGCCAAAATATATGTGGTAACTTCTGTAGACATCCAAAATGGGGTGGGGGTTAAAATTAGTAGGGGAAAAAAAAAAACTATTGCATAAAACAGTTTTAAGTTGTCGTATGTATCTTTTTGCCGTGGTATAGTCTTAATTTTTCCAAATTTGCACTTGGAAAATGTGCAGATACCCTGATAAAGGTGTCATCATTTGAGTAATATATATATATATATATATATATATATATATATATATATATATATATATATATATTCATTCTTTTGTTAAGTTGATAAAGGTATATTTTGGCCTGTGTTTAATGTATTTGTGTGTGTGTGTGTGTGTGTTCTCACAGCTACCTGTGGAGAGAGGAGAATGCTGAACAGCAGGCCCTGGCTGCCAAAAGGGAGGACCTGGAGAAGAAACAGCAGCTGCTCCGTGCTGCCACCGGCAAGGTCAGGAGAGACGTGTAACACACACACACACACACACACTTCCATCAGTCAGGTTCAATGTCGACAATGTGTGTGAAAACATATTGACCTACTACCACTGTCACATGTCTGCTAAAGCATTCACGTTCACCTCCAAACACTCTAAAGTGATGTTATCTCTTGGGCCTCTCTGGTTCCTGTTTGGTTTGTCACTGTTGAGTGAGGGCCAGTGAATGACCGTGAGGGTGGTGCTCTGCTCTCGCCCCACAGGCCATCCTCAACGGCATCGACAGCATCAACAAGGTGCTGGAGCACTTCCGCCGCAAAGGCATCAACCAGCACGTCATCAACGGTTACCACGGCATCGTCATGAACAACTTTGAGTGTGAGCCAGCATTCTACACCTGTGTGGAGGTTACAGCGGGAACCAGGTGAGCAGGGTTACGTGTCCCTTGGGATATTATGGGCTGTTGGGTGGATGCAGGTGTTTTTTTATGTGCCAGCATTGAAGAAAAAGTTCAGTTTTGGTCACACCAGTCAAGATTGGATGATTTGCAGCAGACTGAATACTGTAAATCTGAATATGAAAGGTTATCAGTCTGGGTATGAAGGTTACATGAAGAGTTTCAAAAAACCCATTGCAGAGAAATCTAATTCTACACAAAAGATGCCCTAAAATACTGTATACTCCCTGTAAAATGAGCCTTCCTCAAACTCATACCCAGTTTGCTATTTTTCACACTGTTGAGTAGCCCTGTGTTGAGTGTATTGATTAAACTGACCGACTCACTGGATGTGCAGCCGTTGTTGCTTTCCCCGTAGATGTGTCATCTTCTGACTCCTGTGTCCCAGGAGAGGCTATGAGTCTTCAGCTTATTTTTTCTTTCTTTCCTTTTCTTCTTTTCTTTTCTTCCACCCTCATTCTTTCATTATTGTCTTTCACACTTTCGTTTTCGATGTTTCTCTCCTCCCGCTCTGTGCCCTGCTCAGGCTGTTCTACCACATCGTGGAGACAGATGAGGTGAGTACCAAGATCCTCATGGAGTTCAACAAGATGAATCTGCCGGGAGAGGTCACCTTCCTGCCCCTCAGCAAGCTGGACGTGCGCGACACTGCCTACCCAGAGACCAACGTAAGATGCCATGCCAACACATACACAAACACACACACACACACCTACCTTTAACCTAAAATACCATGCACACACGTATACAAACACACACACCTACCTTTAACCTAAGATACCATGCCCATACATACACAAACACACACACACATACCTACTTTTAACCTAAGATACCATGCCCATACACACACAAACACACACATACCTACTTTTAACCTAAGATACCATGCCCATACACAAACACACACACCTACCTTTAATCTAAAATACCATTCCCACATGTATGCAAACACACACACTGACCTTTAATCCAAGCTGGTTTATAACAAATGCCCTTTTGCTCTGGTAAAAAGCAGTATTAATGATTTCCAAACCAGAGCTGGCCCAAACCAGATCTTCTCTCTGTTCCCCCAAACTTGCATTAATCTTACTTTGCAGTGTAAAGGCTGCCGTTTTCGATTGGTGTGGACACCACAGAATATATACCCTAATTGAGCCTGTCTGGTATCTCATGAAGTATAACAACATAAATTAACAGATTAACAGTAGATTACCTGTTTGTTGACTCGATGCTGTAAAAATAAAGAAATGTGTTGATTCGTGTGCGCTAGATGGAAGACTGCATTTCTTTCTCTTCTCTCTCTGCAGGATGCCATCCCGATGATCAGCAAGCTGCGCTACAGCACCAACTTTGACAAGGCCTTCAAGCACGTGTTCGGCAAGACCCTCATCTGCCGCAGCATGGAGGTGTCCACTCAGCTGGCCAGAGCCTTCACCATGGACTGCATCACTCTGGAGGGTACGGCCAGATACGCTGTGATGCCAATGCTCGAATTCTGCTCAAACTCATGGGCCTGAAGGTGTTCAGTAGGTTTAGGGTTGCATCTCCAGTTTACCCAAGGAATGACATAACCAGGATGGAGAAAGATTCTGTTTTGCTGTATGCAACAATGGAGAAACGTCAAATTCACTATGTTGTCTATGATGAGGGTAATCGTAGAAAGTGTTGGGGCCCAATATAATAATAATAATAATAATAATAATAATAATGCATTTTATTTATGGGCGCCTTTCTGAACACTCAAGGTCACCTTACAAAATCAACAATAAAACATTCAATCCATTAAGACAAGCAATCAGAGAAAACAAGCAATAAAATAACAAGATAATACTATTAATAAAAAAAGAGCAAAAGAAAAAAAAGAAAGAAAACATTAAAGAGAGTAGGCCTGTCTGAAAAGATGAGTTTTTAGGTGAGATTTGAAAGTGGTTATGGACTACATGGATGTGCTACATGGATGCATTCAAGATTGAAATACTTGTGTATACAGTGCTCATATCGCTTGTGTGTGTGCGTACGCAGGTGACCAGGTGAGCAGCAGAGGTGCGCTGACAGGCGGTTACTACGACACGAGGAAGTCGCGTCTGGAGCTGCAGAAGGACATGAGGAGAGCTGAGGAGGAGCTGAGCGAGCTGGAGGCCAAACTCAACGAGAACCTGCGCCGCAACATCGAACATATCCTTCAGCACATTACACACACACACACACACACACACACACACACATACACACACACAATTTGTAGTTATGTATGTATGCCTGTGGATGTTCAGGTACATGTGTACACGCAGTGTGATCACATAATGCTTGTGCAGACCAGATGCATGCATGCTCAAACAGTCTTTTCATTTATTTAGTCTGTTACACACACAGTATGCAGCAATGACTGAAAGTTGGAGTGGCTCTCATGTCAGTTAGGTCTTTCTGCCTGGGTAAATCTGAATGATTGATTTGGCTGTTGACTGCCTCACAACAGTTGGACCAGTTTGTCACAGCCAGTGAGCATCATTGTGCAGTGATGCCAAACCGTTTGCCCACCCACTGTGGTCAAAAGTAAATCTGGCTGCCCAGATGACCTTCGGTGGTCCTGGTCTCTGCACAGCGCTTGCACTTGCCCGTGTGCGTTGACTAAACCAGCAGGTGTGATGGTAACCTGCCTCAGAAACAGAGGGGTGATTCATCTGCTTTGTGAGTCAGATTGACGCCCTCTGCCCCCTCACCACATGCGCTCTCTCTCTCTCTCTCTTCCCCTCATCCACCCCTCCCTCCTTCTCCTCTATCCAGCCCTTCCCCCATCCAGTCTTATTTTCTCTCTTCCTCTCGTCAATCCATTTCTTCCTTCTCTCTTCCGTTCATCCCTCTCTCCAGCCCTTCCTTCATCCCCCCCTCTCTTCCTCCATTCATCCTCCCTTCCTCCCTCCCTTGACATGGCTGACCTTGGCCCTAATGAACGAGTGGAGTGGAGTGGAGCGGTTGGGGTTGTTGCCAGCGTTCGGTCTGCGCTGCTCCTGCTCTGAGGCTGATGACATCAGGGCGTTTGGGCGCTAAAGAGCAAAGTGCAGGTGCCCTGCTGGAGGTGGACAGCCTCGTAGAGTATGAGTCATCTGGGGGGGGGGGAGCGGGGCTGTGTGCTGGAGTGGAAGCATGTGTGGATGTGGTTTGGATTGTGTGGGTGTGTACACATGTGTAGAGCATGTACGTGTGTGTGTGTGTGTGTGTGTGTGTGTTTGCCGTCTGCTAGTGTGTGGATAGCGTGTCTATTCTGAGCAGGTGGGTCGTTAACTGTGGGTGGGTGGACGAGCTGATGACACGCTGCCATATGTGGATCGCAGCAGTGACTCACTGGAGCAATCAATTATTTAAAAGCTTCTCCCTCTGTGTGTGTGTGAGGTGGTGGTGTGCTTATTCTTTCACACCTGTGCTCTTGAGATCGGCAGTGCCCCCCTGGGGGATCAGCCTCGTCAGGGGCTATTTTCTGCTCTTCTTCCTGTGCCCCCCCCAAGCGAGCGCTTCATGATGGCAGTCATCTTTCGTCTTTCGTGCTGTCTTAGTCTCGGTCACATTCTCACTGTCATTCCTTGCCTGGAGTTGATTTTTGGAATGGTGTGCAGTAGATTTCCCATTCCAGATGGATTATGGGTAGCCTGGTACAACCAGACCTAAATCCATCCAGTGAATATGGTCTGACCGTGCTCCACTGAAGATCTCTCCAGTCATTGCTTCCTATTGGCCATAGACTTCATGTTCATTTTGAAACTATTGGACCAGCCTTTTAATAGGATTGCTATACGTGCTACTTCACCACTGACAATGGATGTTGACATCTTGGGCTTTTCCTATTGCCTGTAAGACAGTAATGCCTTTAATTAATTACATTTTTTAGGTTGTGATTGTGCAGTGAATCGTTCAGACAGGACTTATGCGACACTGCATTTAGTGCCTCTGCATTTCTTTATTGTCAGCAGTAAGCCAAGTCTTCCATTTCTGTCTTAATTTACCCCATGAATAAAATATTGTAAATGTGCTAATTACCAACCATTTCGTTCGAAAATTCTATTAACATTTGATAAATGAACCTTACATTTTTCAGTAGCCATAGGTGTGTAGATTTGAACAAAATCTAGTTTGGTTCTTACCGGGGCTTTTACTGCCTGAAATATCCAATTTTGTTTACCACGCTTGGAGTTTGGTGCTGGGCTGGTGGGTGCTTATTCCCAACCTTTCTCACGACACATCAACGGTTAGCCCGAGAATTCTCGCCGCAATTCAAAATTCCACTGGAGCTCCAAGTGGATTTGTACACGCAGCCTTACAACACTGTTTACAACTCTTCGAGTCATAGTAAAATGTAGTTTTTGGTACATAGCTAATTTAGATACACTTATGGTGTGGGTGCTTGCGTTTCTTTAGGAATCCGCCGTCTTGGTTTGTATAGAAATGAATATTAAGTGACACATACACGTAAGAGGTTGGACATACAGGACGGTTGGTAGTATGTGACGTTCCAATAAAGATGTTGCCCATCTGTGTGCACACACCTCACACAGCTCACATTTGTACAGTTGGCTGATGGGACGTGTAGTTTTCTCCCTTAACCCCAACGCACGCATCAACAACGAGATCGACCAGCTGATGAACCAGATGCAGCAGATTGAGACCCAGCAGAGGAAGTTCAAGGCGTCACGTGACAGCATCCTGTCCGAGATGAAGATGCTGAAGGAGAAGCGCCAGCAGTCCGAAAAGACCTTCATGCCAAAGGTAGGCCAGACGTGATTGGCCGACGGAGTCTGAGGCGCTCTAGGTTACGTTTACATCTGATCATTTAGATGCGTAGCTCCATGATCTAGGGTGTCATTTGCACTTCGCTTTTCTGCCAGTGGAATCTCAGAACCACAACAACAAGGGTTTTCACAACTAAAGTCATCTTGTCAACATGCCTTAAACAGGCATCACACACAGAAATAGACAGATCATGGCAGCATTACAGTAGGGGATGTTAAGAGATTTGCAGATGCAGTGACATGACCCCCCATTCAGCAGTTCCGTGTGAGTCAGTCGTAAGCTAAATTATCAAGGGAACATTAAGTGGATTAAGATGCTGGCTTCCACATACGGGCAGATTAAAGGCGGATTAAAGGCAGGTTAAGGGAGTTTTATCAGGGACCCTGTAATTATGTTGATGCCACTGCACTATTAATACTTTAGCCATGGTGAGACACACGGAGCCCCTGTAGACCTGTGAGTGCACTAACAAGGCTTTTGAGACATGCTGCTGAGCTGTCAGGCCTCTGCTTATGTGCCCTACGTGGAGAGTCAACCCCATGGTCAGACACACACAGCTGACATCGAGCCGTGCCCAGCTCTCTCCGTCTTCTCTTCACCTCTGCCTCCCCTCATCACTCTCTCCTTCTCTCTTCTCGTCACCTCTCCTCATCTCTCATCTCCCTCCCTCCCTCCCTCCTCACCCCTCTCACAGCAACGCAGTCTGCAGAGTCTGGAGGCCAGCCTGCACGCCATGGAGTCCACGCGGGAGTCGCTGAAGGCCGAGCTGGGCACTGACCTGCTGGCCCAGCTCAGTCTGGAGGACCAGCGTCGCGTCGACGACCTCAATGACGAGATCCGCCAGCTGCAGCAGGTGGGTCCAGCAGGGAACAAGTGTCTGTCTGAGGGCCTTTTTCCACAAGTCACAAGTGAGCCAAGTCAGCCAAGACATGTTGCGGTTTACACATGTATTCAAAAGTTATGTGGTCAAATGCGTCACAAACAACCTTGGCAAGTGGGTTTGAGTGATCGGATCACAATGCCTCTTAGTGATTGTTTACACTTGTATTTAGAACTGACCATTTGGGGTCAGATCATCCAAGACCCATTTGAAAAACAAATTTAGTTTTTTTTAAAATTTAATTTTAAAGTGTTCAGGCACTGTGCCCGAATTCAGGCACGGGCTTGGGCTTGGTTGTTTTAGAATTGAAAACAGGCTATATGCCTACAGGCTTATGACATCTTGATATCTTCAGGCACAGACATTTTCTTTACTTTAAGCCCTGCAAATGTAAATGGGGTCTGAGAGAACGTACTCTCACACAGAACCATACCGACACATACAGTACACATAATAGGTCACAGAGAAGCAGTATTGAAATAGATTTATTTATTTATTTTCTAGAAAAGGTCACAGTGCTGGAAAGTGCAAATGCAATGCACGATAGTCATTCATAATGATAAAGTCCTATTTCTGTAAAGTGAGTGTTTAGAGTTGTGATGGCTGTGGGGGAAAAGCTGTCTCTCCCCTCAGGAAGGTGTTACATGTCTGTCAGAACCTGCACATCCAGAGTCAGTAACTGAAAGTGGCCTATTTCTGTAAGTGAGTGTTTAGAGTTGTGATGGCTGTGTGTGTAACTGAAAGTGTTCGTGGCCTGGGTGAGACTGTCCTTCATTATGTTTTCTGCTCTGCTGAGGTAACGGGATGAGGCAATGGTGTCCAGTGTGGGCAGAGAGCAGCCAATGATGTTTTCTGCAGAGCGGATGACCCTCTGCAGGGATTTTTTCTGTGCCACAGTGCAGCTTGCACACCACACTGTGATGCAGTACATCTGTATGCTCTCTATGGCACACCACACTGTGATGCAGTACATCTGTATGCTCTCTATGGCACACCACACTGTGATGCAGTACATCTGTATGCTCTCTATGGCACACCACACTGTGATGCAGTACATCTGTATGCTCTCTATGGCACACCACACTGTGATGCAGTACATCTGTATGCTCTCTATGGCAGAGCGGTAAAAGGCCACTAGCAGGGTCTCCCTTAAGCCACATACTTGACGCACCCGACCTATAGCGCGACAATGTGACGTCACAGAAGCGCCGTAACCATTTATACTCGCGCGTCGTGGTCACGACACTAGTTGCAATATTCTCCTGAACAGAGGTGTGCGTCGAGTATGTAGAACGCCTTAGGTTGTTTCTCTTTAGCAGTCTCAGGAAGTAGAGGCGCTGCTGTGCCCTTTTGATGATGGTGGAGGTGTTAACAGTCCAGAATAGGTCGTTGGCGATGTGGACCCCCAGGAATTTGAAGGTGTGGACCCTCTTGACACTAACCCCTCCTATGAGGAGTCACGGTGGGTCCATCTGCCGCTTCCTCCTGAAGTCGAGGATCAGCTCTTTGGTCTTTGATGTGTTGAGCTCGAGGTTGTTGTTATGGCACCATGCTGCCAGCCTCTCGATCTCTCGATGGAGTGTGTGTGTGTCTCATTACCCTCTACTATATGACCGACGACTGTGGTGTCGTCTGCGAATTTGATGACGGTGTTGGTTGGATGAGCTGGGGAACAGTCGCTGGTGTACAGGGAGTATAGCAGAGGGCTGGTTGTTTCTCTTTAGCAGGAAGTAGAGACGCTGCTGTGCCCTTTTGTGAGCGGTTGGTGAGGAAACCCAAGAGCGGATGGGGGTGGAGAGGCCCCGGTGGAGCAGCTTGTTGATGAGGATGTCTGGGATGATGGTGTTGAATGCAGAGCTGTAATCCACAAAGAGCATCCTCACGTAGGCTGGGTGTTCAGCTTGTTGGGTTGTTCAGATTGATGGACGTTATTGAAGACATTTTACTTAAGAGATCTTGGGACGCACAGAATCATCTAAAATAATCTACTACTCTAATCTCTCTAGTTAAACCAAATGCATAAATATTTGCTTTTGAGCAAGTTACACACTTTTGCAGGTAATTCACTGTGCAGTGCAGTTTGGACTAGTTTTAAGAAATGCAGTTTCTATTCTGCAACACATCAACATTTAATAATGATTCAAGAAATCGAAGCGAAAAAACAAAACAAAGCGACTGAGGGAAAAACTGTGTATTTAAAACAAGAGTTTTTCTGAAATAATACTTCAGTGAAAGCCAGTTTTGTACATGTATAGTTTTCCACTACAAAGGGGAGTGACACATTTTCTGTTCTTATTCTTGGCCTGGCCGTCTTTGAAGCTCTCTGCTGCGTGGGGGAAGCCCTTGTGTTGCTTTGATTTGCGTTTGAGTGGAGAGGCCTCTGCAGCCGAGAGCTTTCGCTAGCCCACTGCTCTTTGAGCCTCACTCCCCGTGCTTACCACCAAACACCGTGTGTGTGTGTGTGTGTGTGTGCGCGCGTGTCCACGCGCACACAGCTGTGCCCCATTATCACCTAAAGCTCATTGTTGCAGACGCGTGTGGGAGGCAAGAGGCCGCGGCCCGCTCTCATCTCCCTCACACTCTCTCCCTTTGTCTCCTTATGGCCTGTGGAGGGAGGCTACGGAATATGATCAGTTGCATAACTGCAGGCCTTTTTTGTAGTCTGACTGTGTGTGTCTGTGTTTAGTTCATCTGTGTGTGTGTGTGTGTGTGTGTGGTGGCCCTGCGGGTTCCCTTTTATGGCTCTAATGAAAGGTGCTAATTAAGCAGGTCGTGCTCATGTGTCAGTAGGCCATCAGGGTGATAGGCAGATGAACCTGACTCACTCACTGCCTTGTGGAGGAGGGCTTTGTCTGGCAGTGAGCTCTGGCGCTCTACATGAATTTCATGATGGATTATGTAATGCTTGTTTGTGTGTGTGTTGTGAATCATGACAGGATAACAGACAGCTGCTGAATGAGAGGATTAAGCTGGAGGGCATCATGACCAGGGTGGAGACGTACCTGAATGAGAACCTGCGGAAACGTCTGGACCAAGTGGAGCAGGTGAGTCGGACCGCCATCTTGGCCATCATCAGCTATGCGTCCTGTGTGTGTTGACTATGTGTGTGTGTTTGTGACTCTTTGTTTGTTTGTTTGTGTGTGTGTGTGCACCCAGGAGCTGAATGAGCTGCGTGAGACTGAGGGAGGCACTGTGCTCACAGCCACCACCTCTGAGCTGGACGGCATCAACAAGCGCATCAAGGACACCTTAGCCCGCTCGGACGGTACGGTACCTGCCTCAGCCTTTTATCACAAGACCTCCTACTAACTCCATATTACCCTTTAATAACAGAAGCAAAAATGATATGCAACATGCATACAGGCCCCTCTCTGTGGGAAAACACATTCTAAATGTCTTGGTTTGTGAGTGTCTGTACTTTCACGATCCACCCATCCCAGACTTGGACGGCCTGATTGACAAGACGGAGGTGGAGATCAAGGATCACATCAAGAGCATGGACCGCTGGAAGAACATTGAGAAGGAGCAGAACGACGCCATCAACCACGACACCAAGGAGCTGGAGAAGATGACCAACCGGCAGGGCATGCTGCTCAAGAAGAAGGAGGAGTGCATGAAGAAGATCCGCGAGCTGGGCTCCCTGCCACAGGAGGCCTTCGAGAAGTACCAAACGCTCACGCTCAAACAGGTGGGGTTCACTCAGTCAGTGCATTGAGACAGACATATTTATACTAGTCAGTGCATTTGGACTGACATATTTGCACTAATCAGTGCATTCGGACTGACATATTTGCACTAATGGCACCCTCATCTTCATGCGTTCAAATTTATTGACATTTTTTCCCATTTTCTTGAGCTTGAGTCCCAGTTTCATTCCAGTCCTTGTTTCTGTATTCCTGCACCTGTCTCATCGGGTGATGCTTACAGATTCCATCCACATCTTCACATTTTTTTGTTTATTTTAGTCGTCCTTGTATTTTTGAACCGGTCTCTTGTTTTAGCCGGTACCAGGATGCTACCTTTCTTACTTTATTTCCTCTTTCTCAGTGTTGGAGGACCACTTCCTCTTCTCATTCTAATAGACTTTTCTAGTCTTGACTCTTTCCCCTTTAAGCCTCCAACACAGCATTTTTTTTTTCAATGACTCCATTCTAAGATCCCTCATTAGCCTCCTCTGCTCTAATGTCCTCCTCCTTATCTGTTTCTAGTGGTTTCATCCTCTCTACTCCCAACTAATTCTAGTTGAGTTTCTTTGCCAGCTCTTCTTCACTATTTCATCTTGTCCTCCCTCCTCTCTCCTCCTCTGACTCACCTCCTCCTCTCCTCTGCTGTCCTCCACACCCCACGCCTCTGTTTTCCCTCTACTCCAGCATCTCTCTTCTCCGTCTCCTCTGGTGTACTTTTCTTCTCCTCCCCCTCTCCTGCCTGTAGTCATCATCTGTGCTGCACTGCTGCAGTGTCACATCCCTCCCACACGAGGGTGACTCAGACCCCCACTGCCCCTCACTCTGGGCTCCTAAGTGTGTGTGTGTGTGTGTGTGTGTGTGTGTGTGTGTGTGTGTGTGTGTGTGTGTGTGTGTGTGTGTGTGTTGAGGAGAGAAAGGCAGTGTGTGAGTGAGAGAGATACAAAAGTGTGTGTGTGACAGTGCATGTGACCTTGAGCATCTCTTTGACCAAGATACAGATAGTGATCGAGAGCCGTGTGTGTGTGACCCGAGAGAAAGAGGGAGAGAGAAAAAGCTTGAGTGTGTGTGTGTGTGTGTGCGCGCCAGTGAAAATGTGGGTGAGAAAGAGAGACGAGTGGGATGTTCACATCTCCAGCGAGCGAGGGAGGGAGGGAGCGAGGGAGCCTGACCTTCTCTCTTGGATGCTAGAAATATCTCCAGGCCTTATGCAACATCAAGTAGCCCGTGGGGCGGGGCAGATTCGGTCCACTCCGCTCTGTGGGCAGCAGCCTGCTGAGGGTCTGACCAGCGCATCACCGTCAGTGCTGTGTGATCTGACACACACACACATACGGCGCGTCAATAACAAAACACTAAGTGCTCTGATCACAGCGATTGTGTGTATGGCCAAGGGGCATGACTGACTTGTTTTGAAAAAAAGTTTCCATCCAACTGATGGAGACCATATCGGTGATCATGACAACTGATCATGACAACATCAGTGACACAACACCCAAACAATCCTCATTTGTAAGATGATTGTCATCTTGAATTTCCCCTGGGGATCAATAAAGTATCTATCTATCTATCTATCTATCTATCTATCTATTAAAAATATGAAAACATGAAAAATATTGTGCTTTATGTGGATACAGCTGGTTTGTTTGTTTACATCACTTTGTTTCTAGCAGCATGTTATGGTCACGTGGGTGATAGTTGTTTACATTAATATAAATATGGATGTATTATATATTATTTGCATGTGTTCTGTATTGTGTGTTCACCTGCATGTGTGCTGTTTCTGGGCTGCAGCTCTTCCGTAAGCTGGAGCAGTGCAACACAGAGCTGAAGAAGTACAGCCACGTCAACAAGAAGGCCCTGGACCAGTTTGTGAACTTCTCCGAGCAGAAGGAAAAGCTGATCAAGCGACAAGAAGAGCTCGACCGCGGCTACAAGTCCATCATGGAGCTCATGAACGTGCTGGAGCTGCGCAAATACGAGGCCATCCAGCTCACCTTCAAACAGGTACGAGCTCTCGATTTGCCTTTAGACAGGTACGAGCTCTCGATTTGCCTTTAGACACGTCTGACCTCTCGACTCCCCTTCAAACTGGTACGAGCTCTCAACTCGCCTTTAGACAGGTACGAGCTCTCGACTCGCGCTTAGACTGGTACAGTCTCTTGACTCTCTCCTTATTGTATAAGTTCTACACGCAGATGTTTACTTGTAAGGGGTACAAACTCTCCATGAGTTTTTGGTCGAACATTTGTTTAGGCTACACCGTTCAAATGTAACTGTTCAGAGAAAACAACATGTTTGCCAAATTTGAATGTTCCTCTGGTTTGAGCATTCTGTTCCCTAGCCCTCCAGCAGCTCTGTGTTTAGCAGGTAGAATACATAAGTCTCTCAAAATAAACCAGCACATCTCTGTTGACTTAGCAGGTAGAATACTTAAGTCTCCCAAAATAAACCAGCACATCTCTGTTGACTACAGCTGTTCGCAGTATCACTTTAATTACAGACTCACCAAGTTAATCATCTTAATGCAGTTGAACAAAGGAACACCACATTCTGTTCTCAAAAGGAAGCGGGCTTTTGGCCAGTCATAGACACGTAGGTAGAGCCAAATTCGCCAGCCAAAACAGTGACCTGTTTTTGTAATGGAGATCAGTGGGTGTTGAACAAGCGTTCCATGCTGTTCCCTGCTTGAAATTACCTCTCTGGCCAAAAAAGAGTGTTAATGGAAATCATGTTTATGTTAATGTTTTTTAGCGACTTGCATCAATAAACATTACATTAAAATGAACAATTTTAGTCAAGTCAAATAGCTTAATAAAAAATAACAAACCACAACTCCTGCAAACTTCAGAGTGCTGAGATGTTATGATGTTACAAAGGGGTATTTTATTTCTTCGTTCCAACTTCCAAGTGGCCTAGCCTACGTTAGTCATGAATAAATGATGTTAAAAAATGTATACAGTAAATGACTCATTCTTGACAAAAGGCAAAAGAGGACATTTGAATTATGTCACAGAAGAGTCAGAGTCTTGATTGTGACCTGTTAGTGTTGATGGAGGGCCGACAGAGCAGACGCTCATCAGAGGACAATAGTGGACAAGAGGAGAGGGAGAGCTAAATTAATAAACAGTGAATAAACAGAATGGTCCTTTGTCACTGTTCCTAGAAAGGTCTGAACACTCACTGAGCTGAGCTGGTTTGTCTGCCGTGTTCACACCAGGTGTCTAAGAACTTCAGCGAGGTGTTCCAGAAGCTGGTGCCCGGCGGCAAAGCCACGCTGGTGATGAAGAAGGGCGACGCTGAGGGCAGCCAGTCGCAGGATGAGGGCGAGGGCGGCACCGACAGCGAGAGGGGCACCACCTCCCAGAGCAGCGTGCCCTCAGTCGACCAGTTCACTGGAGTGGGCATCAGGGTAGGTGGACAAAACACTCACTCAGTACGCAGAGTAGTCAAACTTGTCTTATTTATTGATCGTTTTTATTAGTCTTTTCATTCAGTGGATACGAGTCACAAGTGATTCATCTGAATCAAGAGTTTTTGTCATTGTTGCCTAAAGTTTTCAGCATTGGGGGTTCAGGCTCTGTACAGTGCCTTATATAATACAATATAAATCGTTAGTGGCGCTATATAAAGAAATGAAAGTGAATCATGTAAAGTAGTTATGAGTGTTTCAAGAGACATTTGTACTCTCTTGTAGGATAATTGTCTTAGATCTTAGACAATATGAGTAGGAGGAAGTTAGACTAAAAGCACACTTATCATCTCTCTCCCACTCATGTTCTCTCTCCTCCCGCCCGCCCTCCCTCCTTCTCTCTTTTTCTTTCCTCCTCTCTTTCTCTCCTCCTGCTCTCCCTCCCCTCTCTCTCTCCTCTTCTCTGTCTGTCCCCTTCCCTCTCCTCCTCTCTCTGTCTCTCTCCCCTTCTTTCCTCCTCTCTCTCCTCCACCTCTCTCTGTCTTTCTATCTCTCTCTCTGTCTCTCTCCCATTCTTTCCTCCTCTCTCTCCTCCACCTCTCTCTCTCTCCTCCACCTCTCTCTCTGTCTCTCTCCCATTCTCTCCCCCAGGTGTCGTTCACAGGGAAGCAGGGTGAGATGAGGGAGATGCAGCAGCTGTCTGGAGGCCAGAAGTCTCTGGTGGCTCTGGCTCTCATCTTTGCCATCCAGAAGTGCGACCCGGCACCTTTCTACCTGTTTGATGAGATCGACCAGGCGCTGGACGCCCAGCACAGAAAGGCTGTGTCAGGTACTCCACACCTTCACACTGACGCACTGTCTGATACCAGGGTGGCTGATCTCAGTCATATGATTCATTTGTACTTGATGGAAGCTTGCAAAGTACATAGGGGGCGGTTTTACACCTACCTGTATTCATTAATGATTTACAATACATGTTCAATACTATAATGTATTAATGAGTGAACTGGTAATTAAATGGCATAAAAAAAATACCCTTCCACTTACAATTAGCAAAGCATTGTCTGGAGTATATGGAATGTTGCCTGCTGATTGGTGCATGGTTGAATGGTCATGTTGGATGTCCTAGTTTTCCCGATAGCTTCATCATGGTTTCTCTTTCTCTGTCGTGTCCTCAGACATGATTGTGGAGCTGGCCGGCCATGCCCAGTTCATCACCACCACCTTCAGGCCCGAGCTGCTGGAGTCGGCCGACAAGTTCTACGGCGTCAAGTTTAGAAACAAGGTAACTAATGGGCTGAAATGAGGTCACCAGAATCGCATGCTTCTGTATAGGCACCTCACTAGAAAACAGTTATTGCAGATTGATATGTAGCTGTTACCCATATAATTAACCATTAAGAATCTGTAACAGTCTATTCAGAAAAAGTCCATTGTAGGCACGTTTTTCGACAGACTTTGTATCATTGGTCAGTGTTATCGTAAGCTTGCATGCTTACTAATTATAAATGTCCAGACTTTGTATCATTGGTCAGTGTTGTCATACGCTTGCATGCTTACTAGTAGGGCTGGGACAACGCGTCGACGTAATCGATGACGTCGACGCGAAAAATACGTCGACGCAAAATATGAGCATAACGTGTGCTGCTAAATATTTTTAATTTTACACCTTCAGTGTTTTCGTTACGATTCGATACGTTGACTAATCTGTGGCTGGGCACCACGAAATCAAAACCGGCCACCACACATTGATGTTCTATGTTGTAGGCCTAGGCATACTATTTAAATTAAAGATAAGATAAAATAATTTCATTGAGCTGCACTCACACAGCCTTTCCTCGCCCCGCCTGCTCTCTCTCGTAACGAGCCCGCTGCTCCTCCTCTGCATGTGCATTTAACAAAATATTCACGATTGTTGAAGGATTGTTGTTGCCACATAGAAGCACTGCATAGAACACAGTGGGCTAAATTGCTATTAAATCCGCTTAGCATCGTGACCATGCTGCGCAAATTTGTTCAAAACTGCTGCATTAAAGTTAAAGTAAACTCTGCTAAGGTCTTATCACAACATAGTACATTGAGGAGACTAAACTAAGTTAAGTTACAGTGTGCAATCAAGCAGTATCTCAAAGCTAACGTTAGAATACTGTTTGGATGTCAAGTTTAGCATGCTTACTTGCAGCTGCTTTTATTCGTTACTCATGCAGGGCTCATTTTGTTGACTCTGAATGTTTGCAAAATCCCGATGTAAATGGAAAAGTGTTTTCCAAGACTCAAAAGCGCTTGTCCAAAGGAGAAGTACGAACCGTTATTTGAACTAACTACGTTATGAATTGCATCCACACATCAGCAGCCTTTTAACTGTGTTAATGTTAATTACAAGGATTCCCACACGAACGTCTTAAAATGACAGGCACTCAATTAGACATACACTACTGAACTTTATTGAATGCTACCTCTGACTAAGAATGCATTACTTTGCACTTGTATAGTCTTTTATTTTGGAATCTTAAGAGCAATAAACATATATTGCAATGTTAAAGAATTCATGTTTATTCATTCAGATATGTAAATAAACATGTATAAGTTAGGGCTGGGTGATATGGACCAAAACTGATATCCCAATATATTTTGGAGCTGATTGGCGATATATACGATATATATCGATATTTTAAACAGAAAGAGCTAAGTGTTTCGTATTCACTCAACCAGCTTTAATTAGAATTATTTCAGACTGCTCTAACACAGCTGTGCAAAAAAGTGTAAACAATAACATAGGCCTACAATAGGCATAGGCTACAGTTGCTCTGATAAAGCTGTGCAAATAACAAAAGACCAAAAGTTGACCCTGACTGACAACGCAGGCCTACATTGTACTGCACAATGCAATATTTTGGGCACAAAAATATTGAAAAAACCTGCAGTTTTGTCACACAATGCAGTTTTTTTACCTGTAAGGGTTTGATAGGCTACATTTGCTTGTCATCTAGGCCCTATGATGGCCTAGACATGTTGCTATCAACAACAGAAATAGTTTTTAACAATTAGGCTACTTAAACAACGTAACTGAGTCACTCATCAAGAGTGTGATAGACGCTACCGTCGTTTTGTATGCGTTCATTTTTGCATGTTCCGGTTCATCAGTGTATTTAAATTAGCTAGGCTATATACCAAAAATTACATTTTACCGTGAGTCGAAGAGCTGTAAACAGTGTTGTAACTTAAATCTGCGTGTACAAAACCGCTTGGAGCTTCAGTGGAATTTTGATTTCACAACGAGAATTCTCGGTCTAGCCGTTGATGTGCCGACGGAATAGGCATCAGCACCCTCTGATCAAGGTAAACAAAATCTGACTCCGTGTCCGTCATGTTTGAAAGTTTGTAGTGCTGCGAGGGAGAACGTGCACACGCAAGGGGCGCAGTTGAGCAGAGCTGCGGCTATCTGAATGGTCTGAACACAGAAGAGCAAGTGGCTTTGATAAAATGGCCCATTATTTGACATAATACCGGTATTACGATATTGTCTCAACTACATATCGTTTTCAAAAATATATCGGTCGTAGTCGTAATACCGATATATCGCCCAGCCCTAGTATAAGTTGCTATTAGTGAATTAATGGGAAGATAATCGAATCGAAATCAAATCAGACTGAAAAAATGAATCGTTAAGATTAATCGATGCATCGAAAAAATAATCGCTAGATTAATCGTTTAAAAAATAATCGTTTATCCCAGCCCTACTTACTAGTTATAAATGCCCAGACTTTGTATCATTGGTCAGTGTTATCATACGCTTGCATGCTTACTAGTTATAAATGCCCAGTTTTGCACCAAGGCTGTGGAGTGGTGAATGAAGCGAATGTTTATCAATAATTCAAATGTCATAAGTGGTGCAGCACCTGTGAATATGCTTGTCAACTGAAATGTCACGGAATGACACTCAAGGCTGTGTGTGTGTGTGTGTGTGTGTGTGTGTGTGTGTTTGCTCTCGCCCCACAGGTGAGTCACATTGACGTGATCTCGGCAGAGCAGGCCAAGGACTTTGTGGAGGACGACACCACTCACGGTTGAGAGGCCAAGAGGGCTTTCTTGTGCCCTCTTCGCCCCCCTCTCTCTTTCTCAAACCCAAACCCACACCAACACTCATCAGCTCTTGCAGGTTGTGTAGGAGCCCATGGTTCCATCTACAGATCAGCATGGAAAGGTATTTTGGAGTTGGAGTGGGTACATGTTCCGCAGCCCTAAATCTGTTCTAGGATCACAGGCCGCCACAGGGTTTGCCTGCAGAATTGCAGAACTGTGTATTTAGATGTGGGTTTTTGGTAAGATGACGGGAGAGGTTTGGGGAGTAGTCCTGTAAAGAGTTGCTTTTTTTATTACAAAAGAAAAAAAACATTTTAGCTTTTTTTTTGTCTGTCATATTGTTAGAGATTTGTTTTTTGTTTCTTTTTTTTTTAAGAAAAATAAAATAAATAAAAAGGCTGAGTGGCATGATTTTTCCAAGTTAGAAACTTGCTGTTGGCCTTGTGCTTCTGTCCAGTGGAGATTGTTTCTTAATCTGAGGTTATCCACAGTTACATTGGCCATTTTAAAAAAAAATGCTTCCAAGAGATCTTTTTTAATCCCATTTTAAAAAGTGTTACATTTCAATGAGAGTATCTGGGGGGTGAACAGACAGGTGAAATGTGAATAGAGCAGCACACCATGCCTCCATGTACATACAACAGCTTTGTGTTACCCACATTTAGGTTTCTGTTGGTAGTTGGTGACAGAAGTGTCTGTGAGATCTGAAAACATTCACTTAACCTTGTTTAAAAAGCCATGATTATAATATCAGAAAAAAAATACCCCATTATACCCCAATTTAAGCTACAAGTCAAACATTGCCTTTTATACTTCCGATATAATACATCTATTGATTTTTTTTTTGTCTAGTACTTCTCTTGATATGTTTTTTAAAGATATATATTTACATATATTGGTTGGTGTTTGTTCTTTTGAATCATTGTTATGTTTACAATGTCTTTGCATTCCCTGTCCTAGGCCACTGCTGTATAATGAAGCTAGTTTAAATCCTGTATTTGTTTGAATTTGTGTTATTCTCTGTTATTAATTGGAAACAATAAACAAACTTTTAAAAACTACACTTCTCGAAGCTCATTCAGCCTTCCCCATGACTCGTCTGTTCCATGTTAACTGTACTAGAGCTACCACTAAGTGGCACTGTTCTCTTCGAATGCAGGGGTCTTTTTTCCTTCAAGAGCTACTTTGACAAAATGAACATGGCCGAGAGCTATCCCTGTTTTATATTAGTAGTAGCATAGCTGATGACCGCTCAAAGCAGCTGAATGAGCTTGGTATGTGTTTTAAGGCTCCTTTCACTTCCTTTGCCTTCTCTGTAGACTGGGAATTTGATTTGATAGGAATTTGAACAGGTTTTACCAAGTGACTGTTTATTAACATCCTTATCCCTTTGCTAGTCAGAAACAGGAGGTGAGCTACTGGAGGCATACACGCTACCTGTTGTAGACCCCTGTTCTAATGTATAACAAGATATAAGAGGCTTTGTGTTCGAGGTATCGTGAAACAGTGATGACTCCGTTCTATGAACGTGGCTAGTTGGGCTCCACGTTTTCAGCACACAATGGCCCCTGATATGTCAAACAGGTTGGGCGTCCACTTTTCTGCTGTCTCTTACCCCTGCTCTCCCAACGTATTACCTAAAAGCTGACCCCACACTGAGTCATAGGTCACACAGAGATCATAAGAGCTCACTCACCAGCGGCAATCTTGTTCTCTCTCCCAGCTCCAGCATTCTCCGGGGCGTGACGTCGCCGCGCCAGTTAGGAGGTCACAGGTCCTAGTCATCCCCCCCCTGAGAGGTGAGTCACTCTCCCTTCTTCCCGCCTCACATGTCATCTGGCCTCCTTCACCCTGGCTCTCCTGCCAGGTTGACCCGTCAGCTGATCCAGCCGGCTCCGCGTCCCAAGAGACCCTGCCTCCCAACGGCATGGCACTGTCTAACCCCACCCCCAACACCACCACTCTCTATCTGAATGTCAGCTCAGCTGACCTTCCCACAAAACGCCAGCCCTCTGTCCACAGACCGCTCCTGATCCAAGGGTTGGCAGAGCCCTCACCTGTCTTGTTTGGCGAAGCTCCTGTCTGGATCGACAGCCACAGTGCCTCTGCCAGCTGATCCCATGCTCACGCACACTGATGACTTATACTTCAATAACAGGCCACACTTTATTTGGACCGTCCGCCCACACACTACAAATGGTCAGATTATCAACAAACTATTAGTAACTATTATACTAATAACTATTAATACTATACTGTATTTGTTATATTTGATAGGGACAGTGCTCATTGACTGACAGACAAAAAGCTGTAAATAAGAAAAATAAGTTAGCTGTTAGAGTGCTAATTCCCACCCGTTGTCCCAAGCCAGTTCTTAAAAAGGCAGCCTAGAATAAAAGAGCACTCAAAAACAAAACAAAAGATAATTATAAAAATAAAAAGAATACATGCGAGTAGGCAAGCTGACCAGAGAGGTGTATACCCGTCAGACAAGACAGTACAGTACAGCTATGGCTACACAATACACGCAACACAAACAACATTACACACACATTACAAACAGGTAAACAAAGAAAGAAAATAATAATAAAAATAAAAAAAACAGTGAAACACATTGATAAGACCAGCACAATGCAGACATCGTACATACTGAGGGTTTGAGAAAGGAATACGAGTGTGAGGATTAGAGATGTGATTACCCATGATTACAGATTTGGTTTGCCTTAATCCAATGATTTGAGTTTATGTTTAAAAGTTGAAAGAAAATGTTGCTCTATCTTAACTCATTAAGTAAACTATTCCAGTATTTGGTGGCTCTGATTGAAAAGGCCGTTTGCCCACACTTGCTCTGTCTGAACTGCACTACACTATACTGCATCATCTTTATGAACTGTCTCAGTGGGGAGTAGCTAGCCCATGTAAAACCTTGTAGATGAGGCAAAATGCTCTCTGTTACACTGTTAACTACAACTACATTCCCAACTATTAGCCGCGGCTTATACATTGATTTTGCAAAATTTCTTCAGCTCTGAGGTTAATACACAGGGGCAGTTTAATATGGTATTAATATGGTTTTGTTTCTTTTAACTTGCATAAAACACTGTCCTGCGGCTCATACACAATGCGGCTAATACACAGGAAATTACTGCATAACTTAGTCTCTCTGGGCAGTTTTAAGATTTTGCTTTGGAGAAAAATATTTGTCATGGCAATACAGCTCATTTGAATTTAATTGAATTGTACTTATGCTGTATGTATGTACATACAGGTGCAGCTAAAAAAAAATAGAATATCGTGGAAAAGTCCATTGCCTTGCCCAGACTGAGAAATTGAAGGCTCAAGAAACCATTGCTGGTGTTTTGACTTAATTAGCTGAGTAGAGCTCTTCTTAGGTCATCTATTATAAATGACTTCTTCATATCCAGTATTTTGAAATACTAGATTTTTTTTTATTTCCATGAGCTGTAAACTGAAATATTTCACTTTGTGTAATTTCACTTTTTAAAATAAATTACGGAAAACAATGAACTTTTCCATTATATTTTTCAGATGCATCTGTACATGGATATTTGGCTAAGCTATCTTTTTCTGATGTTTGAGGATTTCAAAATTATAAGTCATTGAATGAAATTATTTAAGAGTGCTTTGAGCTTAAAAGACAGGTTGCAGGAGTAAGGTCTTTAGCCCAATCTGTGACGTGAAGTTCTTCGTTCTTTTATATTGCACGCCAAACATTTTAAAACTACATTTACTGTGACTAAACTGAATCTGGCCTAAATGAAATTGTGCTCTTGACACCTACCTTTGTGAGTTTTTTGATTTTGTGTTTATGCCTGTCCCACCCAGGAAGAAGTTTCAAAATATCATCTCAGAGTTAAACCATGTATGTAAGTAAATGTGATACACTTAATTTCTGCCTTAGTCTAGCTATAGACTTCTAAATCTGAATGAATGGTACCTGATCACACAGAAAACTTGGTAAGAACACAGCACAGCCAGGCCACTTGGTGCACTAGATGATTATCAATTCCTTGGTTGGTTGCATTTTTTTTTGTAACAAAATCAATTAATCAGACTTATAAAACGACAATCACAATTGATGAATAAGGCAGATCGCCAACAGAGATTAATTCATTTTGCACAGTCTCATCACAAATACTGCAAACACTGGCCAAAGCATGTTACTTATGGCTTTTGTGAGTGTAGGCTAATATCTCTTCTTGAGGCATTCGCTGGTGAGCTAGTGACTCAGCGGGTAATCAGCAGTTTATACCAGACCGTAATCAGGCCGGGTGCGCCTCGATAAAACCACGCATAAATCTGTCCGCCTCTTAGCGGTCGTTACGCATACAAGTTAATTTGCCGTCCAACAGGTGCCGGCGTCGTCAAATCCGCGAACATAGGGCCACTCTGTCCTTGTCTCTGCTGTGGTGGTCTCGCTGTGTGTATGTGTGTATGTATGCTTGCATACATATGCATACACATGCACACGCTCTCTTTCGCCATGCTTTTTCCACCGTTGTCCCTCCTCACTGTCGAACTCCAGGCCATGGCAGGCCTCCCCAATAAACTTGTCATTTTCATGAGGAGCTGTCGGTTGAGGCAACAGTTGCTTACCCATCAACCCTCTACTGGGGTCACCTTCCTCGGGGTAGGCATTGGGGTGAGAGTGTGAGTGGGGTCATTCTCAAGCCGCACGTTCAGAATGCAGGCCAGTAAAGGAAGCAGTGTGGAAACGTGCTTATAGAACTAAGAACATGTTCTGGACGCTATGTCCTCTTGGATGTGTTGTGGTTAGCGGTGGGAATTAGATGAGTTGGAAAGGGTGGAAATGCTATTCAAATTGGTGAAGAAATGCATCTCTGATAGGTCCTTGTGAGTGAGGATGGTTTAAGATGGCCGAACATTTCTTTGCACGTTGAAACATTCAGCTAGTTGCATATAATCTGAATGGATTGAGTATGTGACAAAGATACACCACACTCACAAACCTTAAACATCCATCACATGATATGTGACATTCTTATTAAATCCCTTCTCCTGTAGTGATAAAATGTCTTTTACATGCAGAACGGGATCCCCTTATTTGGCAAAATGTTGGTCACATGTCAATGATAAAATCCAAGTCACACACATAGAGAAACATTATGGTTGTCATATATCTATTCATGGCGATTTATTTGACATCACATTCATCATATGAGAAATACTCTAGTGGGCTGCATGCGTTCTATGCACAGAAACAGCTGTTGCTGACGCAGGCTGTCTAACTGTGTTTATAGATGAAACGGGATGAACCGTTATCTCACCAGGTAATGACTCTGTATTGATAAGTAATATTGTGCATTAAAAGGTGAATAAAATACAAGATCTCCTTTCTCATTGTAGAAAAAAATGTTTGCTTTTTCTGTCATTAGCTGTGATCTAAAACCAAACTTCCTAAACTAACTAGCTGAAATGAAACCCAGCAGATTATAAAATGTAATATATAAATATCAGACATAGCAACAAAAAAAAAAAACATAACACATAACAAATGTAAGAAACACAGCATAAACTAGCATGTTTGTTTTCCTTCAACACCTTATCAATAAATATCACTGGTTAAGTCTGGTCTGTAATCTGTATGTCTGTAAAACTCACAGTTAATTCCTTAGATGCCATCCTTGTCCTTCTATATAACTGAACCAAAAGAGAGGGAATTTATTTGTGTGCGCTCATTGTATAATTTTAGGTTTGACTTTTTTTAAAGCCCTAACTGCAACTGTTGGCCCTGTGAGAAGGAGAGGGAGGCATTGGGGGGCGGGGGTATTAAAAAAAAAAAAGGAATTTACAACCTGTTGTTGTGAGTGGCGACTCGTTGCCCATTCCTTTTTTAAGCCCGCTTTATGGGGTCACACATGTTCTAAATCCCAGCCCAGGCAGCGGCAGCCACACAGCCAACGGCCCCCCTCCACCACAGTCACGGCCACGTAGCCCCCGGCACCATCATCAGGATGGGGTCACGGCTCCATCAACTCCCAGTCGTGTCTTTGTCACCCCCCAAAACCCCATACACACACACACACACACACACACACACACAAACACACAGATGATCACGCTTACTGTACCATCACTACAAACTCAGGGTCAGGGTCACGCAACTGTCATCATCGAGAAACAAACTCATTTATTTTACTGAGTCATGGTTTTGTCATTGCGTTTGTGCAAGACGGTCAACATTCGATCAGTCTCTCTGAAGTCCATGTTGTCTCACCCTAGACTCGACCACCCTTGTTATCTCTGTTGAAAGCTCGCTAGCCTATGCATCACTCCCGACTAAACGTGGAGGCAGTGCAATTTACTAAAGTTATTCACAAGTGAAACTTAATTAAATGGATCTCCTCTTTGCATTGCTTTTTTTTCTTTTTGTATTTTTTTGGTGTCTGAATGAATACTTGCAGCTTTACAAAGAACCTTTTATTAGTCAATTACATAATGTGGAACCTTCAGAGGTTCTTTTGTGTGGACAAAGCAAAGCAAAATGTTAAGGGTTCTTCTACTGAGTCAAACCTATCACTGAGAATCCAGTTTTAGTTTCGATCCTCAGTGTGCAGTGGCAGATTATACTTCGAGCAGGGGCGGAGCTCGGGTATTGTGTGAGGGGGGGCGGGAGATGTTTGCCCCCCCCCCCCCCACTGATTGTTGCAGTAACCCCGCACTGTCGCGTTGGCTTGCACTAGCGTAATTTCACCAACCTTTCCATTCACACATGTAATATGCAGTAGCCAACCAACCAAAATATTTAATATATGTTTATTCCAGGAAAAATAAAAAATAAAGCCTTTGATCATAGCTCCCTATTCCGGTCAAACAAACAACAACTTTGCTCAACAACTTCAACTCATTTAGCATGTTAAAGGGACAACAACTATCCCATCCTTTTTAAAGAAAAGAAACGTAAATGAAAACAATATCCCATAGCCCTTGCCTAACAGAAAATGAGCGACTGTGAACTCAAGAACGTTAAAAGTTGGCCCACTTTTAAGAATTTCTCAACAAAGGAAAAAACAGACACGTAGCTTTACAGGCCTAAAAGGACATGCACACTGCAAAAAACATTTAATCTATTTTGAATTTCAGCATTCTCTCCTTCATGTTTGCAAATCTGTCAATAACTTTATCCTTATTGACCTCAATGTCTCTCTCGATACAGAGGAGTGCTAAGTCTGACAGCCGCGACTCACCCATGGTGGAGCGCAAGATGAGTTTCAGTCGGCTAAAACTTCTCTCTGCCTTCGCACTGCTAATTGGAATCGTCAAGTAAATACGATAAAGAATGGCAAGATTAGGAAAAGCCCGATCCATGTCGTTTGCGATGAGAAATGGGAGGATTCTGTGGGTGTTTAAATGCATGCACAGCTCACTGTACATTGCACAAAATGTAACAAATTCATTAACCACTTCGTCGGCATTGGATAGATCCTGTGAATAAAAGTCCGCAAGCGCTCTAACTTTTTCAGGCGCATCAGAGTAAAATGTTTCGGGTTCAGAGCAGCAAATTTTCCAGCCATTCTCTTGAAATCTGCAAATCGATGTTCAAACTGAGAAACAAAGACGTCAAGTATGTAGTAAAACACATCGACTCTGAATCTGTCCCTGCTGTCTTCTAAAATCTCATCTGCGTGTTCATCTGAACACAAACGCTTTTTCTTACGAACTCTTCCCCTATCAAAATCGGTAGTTCCCTCACACAGTATAGCCAGCTCTCTGGCTGTGTTAAACAGACAAAAACTATGCCTAACCCAGCCTACATATATTTTTATTGAACATTTAAGTAGTAAACAATTCCGAATGGATATGTGGTCAATAAACTGTATTAAAAAAAAAAAAAAAAAAATCCTACCAGTGGGGGGCCCCCCCTAGCGGCGAGGCCCCGGGTTGTTCGCGCCGCAGCCCCCCCCCAAATCTCCGCTACTGACTTCGAGTAAAAACTGTACTTTATTGCCCACATCGCTAGGCGGCAACCAATCCCTTCCTTGACACATCACTTTTTCTTCATGATTAGTTTTTCCCTCTGTCTTACTTCTAGGCAGCATTTCTAACCCAAGTGTGTGGTGTGTGGATTGTAGAGAACACCCCTCGCCCTCCTCTGAATACTGCCTATGTATTGCACCTATTCAAACTCTCAGTGTCCACTCACTATATCGAACTTCGTCCATCTGTTTTCACCAATTTTTCAAAATGTTATTGTTTGGAAGACCAAATGAGCTTTGGCCTCAGTGCTCTCCAGCGGGCTCCGTGCTCCCTGAGCGCTCAGTGGTAGGTGAGTTAGCGAGTGTAATAATGAACTCTGCCTCTGCGGTGAGTTAGCGAGTGTAATAATGAACTCTGCCTCTGCGGTGAGTTAGCGCGTGTGATAAACTCTGCCTCTGCGGTGAGTTAGCGAGTGTAATAATGAACTCTGCCTCTGCGGTGAGTTAGCGCGTGTGATAAACTCTGCCTCTGCGGTGAGTTAGCGAGTGCGATAAACTCTGCCTCTGCGTACTCTCTGGCCGTCGCCCAGCGCGCTCGCGCTCACTCTCACAGCTGACACGCTGTCCCATGCTGCATGGCAACAGCCGGCCACAGGAGAGATATTCATACTCGCAAAACAAGACTAGGTGGGTTTTTCTAATCATTATTCCCGGCCTGGCGGATGACTTAGCACATGCCCGCCTCAAATCCTGTTTGGAGTAAACACTCCGCCATCTAAGGAAGACCTCCCTCTCAGCAGCGCTTGAGGGATGGCATTCCCAGCTGTTGCCGTTCTAGCGGCATTTTCTGGGGGGAAAATTGGGAAATCTGCCCAAAGAGACATGCCTCTTGGTTTTTTTTCGATCAGATGTGCCGTGAATATGAAGTGGGAAAGAGTTGGTTGGAGGGGCACGTGTCAAACAAATTTTTCGGATGCTTCACCTAATGGGAGACATTTTGTTCTATTGTTAGAAGCTGTTAAGAGTTCAGACACGTAAAGTTGAGTTGCGGTCACAATTTATCCAATCACAGACCTGTTGTTATCTGAGGGATAGATAGATAGATATTTATAAGATTCATTACAATAATATTCAAACCTAGGATGTTGCCTGTTTTCATATAGTTGACTTGATATTGTGTGTGTGGGGGGGTTGGTATAGAGAGAGAGAGTGCTTTGTCTGTCAGTTTGTCCAGGCATATGACTTTAGGTGTATCTCCTTTCTCAGGGACCAAAAATACATGGAGATTGTTGAGCTGGGGCTCACCCACGTCTTTTGAAGTGGGGGATGGTAACTATGGTGTCTGTACGTCAGTGACTGAGTCAGTAGTGTATATGTCTTTGTGTGTTAAGAGGTGGGAGGTCAGTTGTGCTTGTCAACAAGAAATCTGTTTTGCCGAAAACTGCCATTCATCATCTACGTAGACGATGTGTAGATGTTTTGAATTTTGGCCCCCTGTCCGATTACTGGAAAACTGGCAGTGACACCTGTGCCACTACTTTGCATTTTGACAATTCATTGGTGCATGGCGACTGAGATATATTTTCCTGAGTGAGCTACGCCACGCACTTTGCCATTGTCATACATCAACCAGAAGACATGCTGCTAAAATCCCTGATTAAAATAGATAGCATCAGTTTCCCGGGTTAGACACTGATGCTTATGTTTTGTAATGAGCCGCAGCTCTCCTCTCATTCTGTTAGGCATGAACTGGGAAAGACATTATAGGACTCACGTGATCATATAACATTCATCTGTTACAGGAAGCAATTCAGACACTATACCAATATTTCTTACAACTGTGAATAACCAAACTGCTACCTCATACACAAGTGATTTAAAAAAAAAAAAAAATATTTCAGATCGTAGTTTGGATTTTATTATTTCTCTTGGCTAGAGACCATATGGGAAAGAACTTACAACAAGCCACACAGTGGATGTTTCTGTTCAGGGTTGTCTCTATAAAACTGCCACCATGAGGGATTAGGAATATTTATAAATGGTGCTGTGGTAAACATTTGGCTGGTCTTTAAATCAACTTCACTGGCAGTGGTTTTCATGCTGTTAAAACAACACAGAGACCAACCGTCACAGTAAAACTGAATAGAACAACACAGACCTTTCCTGAATCACCTCCTCATTTATATGACACTTTTTGGATGACTGAGCTCACGGTTGCTTGTCATTTAACTCTCACACTTTCACTGATGCATGCAGTCAAACACACACAAACACACACACACACACACAAAACACTCACACAAACAAGTGTGCTTTGTTCTATTTCAGCAGTGACTGAGGGCTTTTGGCTTTTGGTTCACAGGTGTGTCGTAACCACAGACAAACAGCCACCACAAAATGTGAACAATCTCGCGCTGAGGACTTGCCCCTCCAGTCTTCCAGCTGCTAAATGGATTCAGCACCTAAGCAAGTGACTAATGACATTCTTAACACTCTGCTCCACTCTATCCTTGGCCCGCAGAATAGACGGGGGTGGGGGAGCTAAACAGGAAACAGATTCATCAACAGACAGTGAGACTTTGGCGAGAGGGAGAAGGTAGCCATGGAGAAAGTTGGGGGAGAGTACCATAATTTCCCAACTATTAGCTGTGGCTTATACATTGATTTTGCAAAATTTCTTCAGCTATGAGGTTAATACATGGGGGCAGTTGATATGGTATTAATATGGTTTTGTTTCTTTTAACTTGCAAAAAACACTGTCCTGCGGCTTATACACAATGAGGCTTATACACAGGAAATTACTGCATGAGAAATTGTAAGAGGGAGGACTGATGAAGACATTTATTGGGGGAGGGGGAGGAGAGTAAGTGGTTGAGGTGTGAAGGGGAGCAGTCACCCTTGGGTTTCCCCTTTGAACCTTCCTCCCATTTGTGTGCACTCTCCCTGGACTTACCGACTGGTCAAGTGCCTTTCATCGGGCTTTTGGTCATATCCTCCCAATCGTCCATGCAGCCCTTTGCCCCTGTTTGCAGCCTGTTGAAAACTTTTTTTCCCCTCCCCCCCCCCCCTTTGCTTGGACAAGGAGGAGTGAGTGCGAGAGAGAGAGAGAGAGAGAGAGAGAGACAGAGGGAGAGAGAGAGAGAGAGACAGGGCAAGGGAGGGAACCGAGTGGGGGACAAATGCCATTGCTGCTGTCCATCACATAGGCCAGGAGCTGCCTCTGAGTTTAGCCTGTGAGCGCGTGGCCTTTACGGGGGAGGCTTAACAGACAGACAGACTGAGAGAGAGAGACAGAGAGAGAGAGAGAGAGACAGAGAGCACGAATGAGTGAAGAGAAAGACAAACTTCTAAGGTTCTTTTTTCCCCCGTCTCCATCTGGGTTTAGTGTAGTGTGGCTGACCAGCTGCATTTGGTTTTCATATAAATCTATTTATTTGTTTTTGAAGAGAGGGCTGGCTTGTGGAGTGGTCTGCCGAAGAGGTGGAACAGACTCTTCTGCTGTGAAGCAGCAGTGCTGGGTTAAAAAGGGGCTTTTCAGATCCATATGGAGAAACTGAGGAACGGACAGAATCAAAACATGTCAGGAAAAGGCTATGCAGGACTCCCGGGAGCAAAAGTCTCCGCTGACCACTTCCAGAGGTAAGGCAAATCCTTCTTTGGAATTCTTGGAAAACGTCACAAATTTTATGCACATACGCGGCATGCTTGCGCTATGGGATATATATGCGAGAAATGAATTAACTTCGGGTGGATATAAGCAGACGTCCATACACAGTATATCACACTTAAGCAGCAGGTTCCAACTTGAGGGGGGATTTGTGAAAATATTTGAAGCGGCATCCTTTCGGATAAGCTTGCTTATTTCACTGAAGAAAAAGTACGACATTCCCAAAAATCCAGAGAGGAGAAAAAAAGATGAATGGATTTTCACAGTAGGCGTAGCGTTGCTGCCAGAAATGGATTTCACTGAGGCCCCGACTGACAGTGTGGGATAGAAGCTGTCCACATGTGACTGTGTCCTGGCTCACAGATTCGTGCGTCTGCTTTCCTACTAAATAGTTTTTAGACAAAGTTGTGCCAGACAGTATGAAGATTTGGTCCTGTTGTTTGTTTTTATAGTTTTTATTTCCAACCGTGTCCATACTTAGTATGGACTTTAGTGTCAGATACTAATAGTTTTTCCAGGAAAAGAAATCATTTCCTCATCTTGATATAAAAATCTATAGATATACTGTATGTTTTTGTAACTTGGTATATCCTGCACAATATAATTTCGGAATGAATAAATACAAGGTAATTACACCCTGACAGAACAATGCGATATTTGAAATATTGAAATCACATCATAATGCTGTGTATCAGCATAAATGTATTAGAAACAATGTTTTGAAATTGTTATTGTTATAATTGAAATAGTTTCAATTAATATAATATTTGCACAGTCAGCAAAATATCTAACACTGTAAAAATTAGACAAACGGTACTGAATATATGGTTATACATAAGGTTAACATAATGGATATGGTTATAATATTAACAGAATGGATATGTGGTTATGTATAATGTTAACTTAATGGATATTGCTATACATAATGTTAACTTAATGGATATGGTTATACATAATGTTAACATAATGGATATGGTTATACTGTACATAATGTTAACATAATGGATACAGTTATATATAATGGATGGATATGGTACAATTATGCCAACAATCTTTGAATCCCAAATCCTTGAATATATGACCTATATGTATAGTATTAACAGCATTGTAGTATAGTTTTTAAGTATTGCTCTTAATGTCTTCTGTTGACTTTGAGATTACATCATAGAACATCTGAAACACTATTGTGTCTATAACAAATTACCGGTAACTGAATTATTTTGCTAATTAAATATTTTTTAGTGTACTGTCAGTCAAAAAACAAAATACATCTTAAAACCAAATTACAACATAAATAGCCTTCTGTAATATCTATGACGATATAGTGTGTAAATTACTGTGGTTTTACATATCAGCCATCTTGAATTCAGTGCTATGTTTATTGAATTCAGTGCTATATTGCAGAAATGTGAACATTTTCTTGTAACAGTAAATATTAACCAAATGGCTCAGTTCTTTCCTGCCTGAATATATTCCACATCTTTCATTGCTATTACCTCCACTCAGTTGTCATTGACATACTGTAGAGAACCAATTTGAACTTAACAGGAACTAATGTATTTGGCATTTACTGTGTCCACATTTTCAGGTCTTGGTTCTGGTTATTTGTTAAACCGAAGCAAATTCATGTAAAGATTAATTCTCGAAATTCACAGTGTGGCATTATTGCAGGTCATAGAAGTCAGGCTTTTGGACATGAATCTCAACAGGATTTTGTGTCTTCTAGACTTCAAGAGGCAATAGTTTGACAATTTATTTTGAAAACTTGTCACAAAGGGTGAACAGTGTCAGTGCATAATATTGATAATTTTGAAATATTTGGCAGCATGGCAGAGGTTTACAACATGGACGTTACAAAATGTATCTGGAAATATATGTACAGACTATATATGTATACAGATTTATACAGACTATATATGTATACAGATTTATATATGTAGTTTATTAGACATATACTATATATGTAGTGGACATTTTGTAGTTCACACTGCTGGGCCAATATACAGTTTAAGTTTGTACCTCAAAAATGTCAGTGTTCACTGAAACCAAGGTTCAGGTTTGTTTGAAGGATATGTTGGACTGAAAGTCTGCAATGTTATATAGCAACTGAGTTTTCAAAAGGTTTTGTTTAATTTAACTCTTCAGTCATGTGTATAAATGCACAGATATGTGGCTTGCATCACATCTGAAAAGCGAATGAATGCAATTTGAGATTTCAATGAATCAAAACATTTCAATAATTGTACTGTAACGTACATTGACTTGCTGCCACTAGGTTTTTTCCATCTTTTTTGTGTTGGTGTGTGTGTGTGTATTGGTGGAGGTGTCGGCCTTTTATGAAGAGTTGCAGAGTAAACTGTCCTTCATCTGTCAAGAGACAGTGCCAGTCTGTCTCCATTCATCTGTGACTGATTTGTTTTTAACAGCCTAGAGGTCAAAGGAATTAGCCGACTATTGCAGGGATATTTTAAGTGTTAAAACTGAGGTTTGTTTTCTTCAGGTCATTTTTCTTCTCTCTCTCCCACACACCCCACCACACTTAATACGCAAAAACTCACTCACGGACCACATCTTTCTCCACATCTCTTTCTCTTTTCCTCCAACATCTCACTTGCCCATATCCAGCTGCTCTCTCTATATCACCCTGGCAGCTTGTCCCAAAAGGGGGAAAGTGACCCTCAGTGATTGGGGTGGAGTGGGTGGGGGGTGTTAGGTGTATAGTTCAGGCACTGTCCAGGGCACAGCAGATTTCAGTCGAAACGTTCCTATCTGAAGTCAGTTCGGCAGGTCATACTCGCTTTGACTTTCATACTATTACGGTCGAAAGCCACTTCTTTGACCCAACCCATGCAAGAAAATGCCGCAACGAAGGTAATCTTGGAGGGAAGTGGAGATTGGCGGTTTTGTGTGCATCGCTGAGCTTAAAGGAGCTTCTTGTTGGTGTTATAATAGTGTAGTGTAGATTGTAGATAATGGGTAGCACAGCGGGGCAACCAGGGTGCACCTGTGCCCGATCATTAAGGCTTTTATGCTGGAGTGTAGGATACTGCAGCAGTGAGCTTCCACCATTCACCGGTGACCTTGGTGCATTTTGTTATTTTATTTTTCAATATTGTGTTATCTGTGTGAGCTGCCTTTCCTTTTAAGTGACTCGTGAGAATGCAACTGGCATTAAATTCTGGAATACTGGTGATCTGCATGAAAAGAATAGATTTGAAATGCGTCATGGTAATAAAATATATACAGTATATCCAGTGTCCGCTTGATTTTTATAAAATCAAATGGATTTAATAATATTAAAAATACATTATGCCCAATTATGGCATGAATAGGATTAAGCATAATATTACCTCATATATCCTATATTACACTACTGTAGGTGGCAATTACAATGTGGCCCCCATCAGAACTATCAGACCATTTTGAGATTTTAATTTCATTTAAGGTGATGGACAAAGGACATCCTGTAATAGTGTGAACCTTCCAAAGACCTGATCCGCTATTTATTTGGTTGTCGTGTGCAGATTTTTGGTAACGCTGCGATAACGTTGCAACTGTGTAAGGCTTTGTATGATTTTTAAAAATATATATATATTTTTAAATCATGTTCAAATGATTGTTCAAAATGATTTTTCAAATCATTTATCTTAATCATGTTGGTTCTGATCCTAAAAAGATCCAGATAACAAAATGGTCCTTTGTCACATAAGTGTCTTTATTACAACTAAATTAATCAATTTGATTGTTTTATGTACATTACTTAAAACACATTTCCCAGGCAGCACGAGTACATTTCCCAGTGACGTGCAGATAAGTAAATTTTACTTATCAATTAATTAACGGCTGAGTGCCTATGTGGGGCTAAGCAACATTCTGATGCTTTGATCTTGTGGTTGTACCATTTGGCCTCTTGTGTATCCCCTCAACAGGAGAAATGCCATATAATCACACCTGACTGTAAGTGTGTGTGAAGGTGTGTGTGAGTGTGTCTGTGTTCAGGCCTGTGTGTGACTTCTCGCACTGCACCATCTCTTTGACAGAGTGAAAATGGGTGTGCAGTGAGGGCCCTTTCACCAAGATTGATTTGTGGCGTGCTGTTGTCCAACAGCAGCTTGCACATAAATCAGCATGGACAAACACTTTTAACTCCGCTGGTGGGGACAGTCTTGCATACCTTGTTTGGTTGTTTTTCCCGAGAGTTGTTCTCTTGTGTACATTCATGCTTTCGTAAACAACTTCACAGAAAACAGTACATGTAACAAGCCTAGAATAGTATGGGTCAGAACGGACCGGTTGCTTACCCATTAAATCAGTAGATTCACTGCCAGAAGCACACCAACAACGTGTACCTGATGTATACAGATAAACAAAGAGCTAAATGCACCTAGAGGTGGCCCTGGCTATTACCCAACCCTATTTGCAGTCTTACAGAAGCCCCTTTGATACAGATTGGCATATTTGCCCAAAGATGTGCTTGCCACTGTGATAAGGTTATGGCATCAACCATGTACTCAATACTATGCTGACACGTTGCAGCAACTGGGCTGGTCTTTGTGTTACATGACTGACGGGTCTGTGGCTGGTACACAGAACTCAGAATGGAACTGTTCTAGTAGGGGCTAGGGTTCTATGCCTAGTGGCATTCTTAGAAGCAATATCACTCTCACAGTCTAACTTTATTTGCTCGACTGGGTTTACAGGCTCATTTGGATGTCTGTGTAAATTCATAAGTCAAATGAGCAGATGCCATGGTGTAGGGAACTGTACATGCTGTGCTATTTCTGGGACTCCATCTACAGTCCTTGCTCCTTGTAAATTAAATTGGTTTTGTCCATTGGTTGTTGTGAGTTTATGGATCAGATGATTTACTTTCTTTCTCAATGATACTGAGTCATGAGGTCATGCGTGTCCATGCGAGGTGATGCGTGCTTGATACTGAAGTGCAGATCCCACGCATAGACTGTATATATAAGGTCCCACTGAAAATGTGCCGGGGATACTAATCTAATAGTTATCTAATATCTAATACACATCTAATCTAATATTGTCTTGATATTTAAAAAAACAGGAGGTACTATCCCACACAGACAGGTTATGGTTATTTGGTTAAATGAACAGGCATTACTGTACAATGTGTTGTCAATCACAATGGTGAATTCACAGGAGTATTACTGTCTGGGTTAACTCCACAACCTCCCAGGTGCCTAATCTCCTGCCATGTGAGATTCAAAGCAGGACCCAGGAACCAGCCGCCAGGTTATTATTCTCTTTTAACCTAGAAAAATATCTGGAACTAATTATATGCGTTCTGTCCCACAGGAGCCATACCAAGTCAGGTAGATGTGAAGATTACTCTGGATTTCATTGGAAACTGTACTAAGCGTCTCAAAGTTCAAAGACATCTCAAACATCTGATTTTTTTCTGCCCCTCCGACTGCATCAAATGCTGCCAGCACATTGCTCGGGCTCGAGCTCTGCAAAGCTATTGTCTTACTGCCATTCAAGCTTGATGAAAGAGGTGTAAAGCTTTGACGCTTTCCTGGTCATCAGACAAATATACAGCTGCCTGGCATAATTATCTAAGATTGCACATTTTTAATTTTTCACCTTCATATTTTTTGTTTAATCTTAGCCTTGTGCTCCACTTTCCATCTCTGGATGATAAAAACACAGACATGGGAAGCCAAAGTTGGAATCTTTTAGCTTGGTCATCAGGCCATGATAACTTTACACTTGCCCTCTCCCGAGGTCTTATTTTGGCGACACTGCATGCCTTAATGCATGTTTGGTGTAATATCAGATGGATTAGACTATTTGTTATGGTCAGAGGCGCCGCATATAGCAGACACGATCATCAGTCTTATACTTAGATATACATGGACAAGCTGGCACAGTGCAAATGTCTCAGAGTAAACAGTCTCTAAAATTAAAGTAGCCATTAACTGTCCATCTGTGGCGACCTGGCAAGCAAGGTGACTACATTCTGGTTATGCCAGCTTCATATAAATTTATTTTAGCCTTTTATTTGACTGTTAAATTCACAAGGTACACAAAGGGCCAGTATTTAAGACAATCAAGATGACCCTAGCCATGTGCAAGCCATACATCTCCTGACTGGCAGGTTATCACGCTGTATCCTGCCACTGGATTATTTATGTGTGTGTGTGTGTGTGTGTGTGTGTGTGTGTGTGTGTGTGTGTGTGTGTGTGTGTGTGTGTGTATGTATGTTACAGAGAGAGAGAGAGAGAGAGGGGGAAGATATTATTCTTTTCAAATGGAGTATCACTCAACACAATGCTTACACACCATGTGGTGATTGATCTCAATGCCACAACACTGCTCTACTCCCATATACTGCATGCATCCCACTCAAGTTTGATTTATCGGAAAGAGATGCATAGTCAGGTACCAAATAAACCATACGGGCAGTATCAGGTTATCGAAGCCGCTCAGGTTATTCTAAACCACACAAAGCACAAAGGTCGGCTATAAGCAACTCGGTGGCAGTAATTGACACATGTCCGTATTGCCGTCTGTGACACAGCCGGCCCCCATTCTATGCTTCAATGCGCGGAATGTTCTGAATGCGTATTGTGCATGGCAGCGCCGTGGCCTGGGAAATCTCCCGCGGCCCCGGGCCCTGATGCGGGTTAAACCCTCGGGGTCTAAAAGCTTTCGGCCGGCCGGCCGTCCATGCCACCCTTCTCCCCCTCGCGCGAACAGCTGAACTTGGGGAGTGTTTGAGACACGTGTGGTCACCCAAAAGGCATCCATCATGCTTTCATCTGTATGTAGGGCTTGTGGGTGGGTGGGGGTGGGTGCTGGTTTCAAAGAGGTGGCCGGAGAGGCGCGGGTGGAGGGTGGTTGGAGGTGGGTGGAAGGAGGTGGAGGTGGGTGCAATGGTATACAGGAAATCAAATTGAAACCCACACAGAGATGGTCCCTCAGGCAGTCTGCTAATGCGCCCCACTAATGCTCCAACCAGTTGCAGGGTGGCAGTGTCGCGTGTGTTTGTGTGTAGGCCCCCTGCTGTGGTAGGCGGCAGAATGTCCATCTACATTCTCAAGATCGGATACGTGATGGAATAGTGGTCAGAGGAGATGGAAAGGGCAGATTAGGTTCGTGATACTGGAGAGTCAAAGGCCAGTGACACTGGGCAACATTTTTGGTTGCGAAGCGCAGTCAACAGTGAGCAAATAGATGCCCAAAGTATCATAGGTGGAATTAGCCAACACATCCTTGAACAGTATCCCACAGAAAACTATGTGTAGCTACCACATGTCTATGCATATACTTTGCCTCCTATGAATTTGTTTGAATGTCCAAAAGAGCTGGGAAACCACCAGCACGTCGTGACTGCTTCTAGTTCGAGTGTGTGTGAGAAAGAAATATTGCTTCCCAGGCATGTGGCTTAGGCTCCCACCAATAATGAGCATGTGTTAGAGAGCAGTGATAATCCCACTGTTAATGCGAATTTCTATGACTGGGACACGCACGCTCCCGAAACAGATGGGCATCAGGAAGTCGTAAAAAAAAAGTTAAACAAAAAATAAATAAATCCTTTCTGCAGTTCCGAATGCCTAAATCTGTTTCATCCTAGGAGAGATGACAATAATAACATGGATGAAAGAGACCAGAAAAATGCAAGAAATCTTCAGGAAATTAAATCTGCAAATTCCGTACAGTGCGTTCAGGCTATCCTCTAGCAGGCCGTTCGAAACCACAGGAGCTCGGCTATGTATAGCCCCTCACCCCTGGGCTGGTTCGATTCTGTTGTGGGGTAAGAGGCTGCTTCATGGATATGATGGAGACATTAAGACCCAGCAAGGGTACTAAACATGGGGTGATAATCATCTAATTAGGATTATATGAAACCCCTACAGTCTATGGGGTACAAGGGGGAAATGGACGGCCCTGGAAGATTATGTCATGGAATAGCTGTTGTTATACTCACCATTCAAATTAAGAAATTGCATGTCTGGATAAGCTGTCGTTCAAGTATCTGCCGTGCCCCCTTTACTGCTTTTCAAAGGACACTGAGGTTAAGACTTGTCTATTAAAGATCCAACTTGTCTCACAAGCCCCTAAGTGTCTGATGTGCTAAGTCCTAGTGTTTTGACAAGTGGCTGGAGCCTACCCACAGAGGGCTGTGGTATGTGGCCAGATAAAACGGTACTGAACGAAGGCATTGCTCCATGTGGTTACGCCCCGATGGAAGAGTTTCGGGCAGCCCTAGAAAATCAGACACAAGGGAGAAAATAAAAGACAGTATGAATGAGGCACCTTGCCGTGCGGTTGTTCATGGTGGATTTCACTGTGTTAAGTTTTATCTATTTGATATCTGGGATGATACAGGATAAATCATAACTTGCATCTGTGTGGTGGTAGTACACATATTATGTGGAGAACACAGTGTCATCATGGGACCATTAAGTCAAAGGACCTTTAAACTGCACAAAACAGCCTTTTGCCTACGATGAAGATTAAGACATAAAATACTGTGTAGGCCTACACAGGTCAGCGTGGTAACCAAATATGTCTTCCGGTCATAACTTAATATGACTTATGACTGTGTTACCCTAAGGGGTGAACTCTATTTTTAATGATAAAACATGAACTCAGCAAATGTCAGCAAAACTTTGTAAGAAAAAAAAAGAAAATGTATTAATTCATAAAATGAGGAAAACTTAAGTGGTATAAGTGGCACGAGGAAAACATGAGTAAAAAAAAAAAAAAAAAGAGGAGCGCTACAGTTCATGTTGTGGGTCACCCCTTGACTCGTAAATGGCGGCGCATGTTCATTTAGCATTGGACTGGGCTGCTCTTTAGTGCTGACAAACTCCTATACTTGCAATGACGAGCACCTGGTCAGAACCGGCGTGTGTAAGGTGATAGCGAAATATCCCTTTCTGCTGGCCGTGAGATCACGCGGCAGACAGAGTGCTTGGCGTTCTTCCAGCCCGCATCAGAAAAACGAGTGAAAGCAGAGAGGATCATCTGAGAGTGCCCGCAGCCCCCATCAGCAAACCAATCGGCCTGTCACTCGGCTGGATGTTTGGCTAACGTGCTAGCAATGACATGATAGTCCAGTCATGACGAGGAGATGATGAGGGGGGGTCATGATGTGAGATTGTAAAACAGTTGTAAAAGGATGTGTTGCTTTCTCGATTGCCTGTTTTATTGATTAGGTTTGATTTAGTTGCGGAATGTGGAGGGATTACACATTTTTGTACCGTTGACTATATGTAAAGAATAATGCCCGACGAGGTGTCCATTATCAGAAACTAGATGTACCGCAGAGCGGTACAAAATATGACCGCCGCCCAGTCCAGCACATTTTTTCAAAAATAAATCACGCTGAAAGGCCTATATGATTCTAACTGTCTCACTAAATTGCATTATCCACACTCAATTCTCACTGGTATCTGCTAGACAACAAGTACCAAAACATGATTAGTTCATAGATTTCACATGTAATATTCATTTTATACAACCCCACCCCCATCTTGCCTGTTGATAATTCTGAGAAATTCTTGAATTGTGTGCGTGTACATGTTTATGTTTATGTTTATGTGTGTGTGTGTGTGTGTGTGTGTGTGTGTGTGTGTGTGTGTGTGTGTGTGTGTGTGTGTGTGTGTGTGCGTGCGTGCGTGCGTGCGTGCGTGCGTGCGTGCGTGCGTGCGTGCGTGCGTGCGTGTGTGCGCGCGTGTGTGCGCGTGCGCGTGCGTGCGTTCGTGCGTGCTTGTGTGTTTGCCTGCGTATGTGTGTTTGTGCATGTGCATGCATGCGTACATATGTCTACTGTGTGAGTATGTGTCATACGTATGATTACTGTGAATGTATGTGTGTGCGTGTGTATCTGTTTATGCACATGTGTACACATGGAATGGGTTAACATGACCCCTGGAGGCAAACATATGGGAAAAATTGGTCATCCTAGGCCCTACGGTTCTCAAGATATTCACAGAAAACTGTGTCTGCCCTACTCTCCTTTCGGGGGGTGCAGTCCAGCGGGGGGGCTACAGATCAAAACGAAAAACGATGGTTCCATGCTCCATATGGGGTTACATGCCCACCATGTTTTGTCTACCCCGGTCTTTCAGTAAGTTCAGGAATCCTTGATGGAAATTTGGACATGCGAAAAATAAAAATAAAAAAATCTGACTAAACCTATATGACCGCCGCTTCGCTGCGCGGCGGTCATAATAAATATGAAATCAATTTTTAATACTAAATGAGTTTTAGAGCTAAAATCATTAGTTCTTTTAGCTGTTTATCGCAACGCTGTGAAATGTTAATAAGTCACAGCTGAGCGGCGTTGTCAAGCAACGTCATAATAATTTTATAGGTGTAGTATATCACTTTTTAAACGACACCCTTTTCAACCTAGACCACGGTATAATAGGTGATCAGGTATCAGAGTGGTTATGAGATATTCCAATAGTATTTATGATCATGTTAGTTCAGTTCCCATAATCTCATAAAAATGAAACGATCACTTTTGGAATACCTGGAATATACTTGAAAACTGGAATATACTTTTGGAATATATTTGAATTTCCCCTTGGGGATCAATAAAGTATCTATCTATCTATCTATCTATCAGGCTTGTGCAAAATTCCAGAATTGAATTGAAACTGGCTCTTAAATTCAAATTCAATTCTTGAATTTCACTTGCATTTCAATTGAGGTAGCAAACAGGAAGCAGAATTGCAATTCGAATTGTGCACAACCCTGCTATCTATCTATCTATCTACCTATCTACCTACCTACCTTTTTTGCACGACTCGCACAAATAGTTTTCGCATGAATTGTTTCCATAGTTTCCGATGCTGATCATCGTGCTCGTCATGTACTTAACCTACTTCCATATTTATATGCAGTGATGTAAATCCATATTTAGACACTGGGTCTTAAATTCACACTTCCATAGGAGCTCCAACCTGGTCACCAGACCTGAGTCTGACAGAAAAATGGCGGCTGGGCTCTGATTTGTGGGCATACTGGCCAGCGGATTGACACCTGATCAGTGAATATGACCTTGTTTACCCTGAAACCACTGCTAAACAGCTGGTCTGACCCCCCCCCCCCCCCCCATCTGAAAGAGACGGTCCTGGTGAATATTGTCTGATGCCTTTAGACTCACCCGTGCCAGGTGCTTGGCTATAATTTATTGGGCGCAGCTAACCCCCCCGCTGGGCAATCCTGGCTGGTGACCCAATGGTGGGCAGAGGTGGGGGAGGGGTAATGTATAACTTTACAACTCACCATTTGTAATTTTAGACCCTGCCACCAATGTTAATGGACAGTCATGTTTGATATTCGCCACCAGGTGCCCCCCTTCCTGAAGCGGGCCACATGACCACCTCTGGACCAATCGGCAGAGGTGTTGTAAGAGAAGTCTGCCGACATTTTGTTGACTTGTTGACAGTTGAAAACAGGTCACCTTTCGATCTGTGCCAAGAGCTCTGTGGGTTGTAGCTACTGTGTGGCATGTTAAATAAATAAGCCCAGTCCAAATGACAAAAATAATATTCTCTAATCCACGAATGTCAGCACATCCCAAAGCCTCTCATCTCACATCTGATTTCCGTCACATTCCTTTACACGAAATGTTTACTTGTAAAGGTCAGCAGGCCAGCTGGGGCATACGACTAGGACTGAAACAGCTGGAAATAAAATGTATCCTTGATGATAAGAGAACATTTGAAAGCCATTGGCTGAATTTATGTAGCGTTTGTCCTCAGAGACTTCATGTCAAAAGCTAAATTAATTATCTGTTACTGTGATATAATGTATGGCCAATAGGATACTGTACATTCTGCTGAAAAGCCTCAGGTGTGTTTACCATATTCTACAATAGATAGTCCCAGTCTTTGGTTTTATGATTTCGCTGAATGGTATTTGATGCTTGGCAATCATACTGATAGAACAATGATTATTTAGGAATAAATCATTCAATGTATCGTTGATGTGCCTTTAATTTTTAATTCTTGCCAAGTATATGTAGGAACTGTTTTGGAAAAGCAATAAGCCCTGCCCTCCATAAGTTCCAGTGATTTTTGAACAGTGAATCTGTGGAATGTTATCTTTAATTAGTTGTTTGGCCAGCAAAATGGTGAGAAATGTGAGTGTTTCCCAGGGCCCAAGATGATATCTTCAATTGTCTTGCTTTGTCCACAACCTACTAAAGATATTCAGTTTACTAAATATACAGTGAGGAGTAAAGAATCCAGAAAATATTTACATTTCAGGACTGCTAAGACAGAAAGACCGATTTTCTTACCGATTACTTTGCATTTATGCAGCACAAGATGCTGTTAGTAGCCGACCAAGACTTCTTCACCAGCACTGTGCAAAATCCTCCCTACTGGACCCTTTCAAAATCCAGACACACCAGATGTGTTGCACGCATCAAATGACTCATCTACTGAAGGCCACAATGTGCAGCAGCACTCGGTTTGGTGTCTAATGGATATATACTTCACAGATTTTGTCTTCTTTTTCTCATACATAATTTCTCCCAAGGGACACATCTTTAATTTGCACTGAGTGTCTGCTGTCAACAGAGGCACATTATCTTGCCGACAAGACAAAACATTGGGTTCCCCAGTGGAACATACTCCTCAAGTTGTTAATGACTCTTGGCTATGTTTCATTTATCATCACGGATATCAAGGACATACTTTAGAAGTAACAATGAGGTGCTTCTAAAGTAGGCAAAAAATGAAAATAGAATTCTTTTATAAAAACAAAAAATGTTAGGCCTATATATGACTGCAAAATAATTGAAAACTATATTGAAGGCATATATTTAAATGTCAGATTTGAATATTACTTGAAAGGTTACTTAACAATAGCATAGGTGTGCTCTGACGTTAGAGAGTGCCCAGTGGGTAGGCGCAAACGTTTTGTACCCAGCTGTTATAGCGTTCACAATGTAGAGCATCAGCCTCCAAACGGCACTTGCCACAGTGAAACAGTGAGTCACAAGACAACTTTGCTTGAGTGAGCTGGAGGGAGGGGTAAGGGGGAGGTCTTAATGAGTCATCCCCTCCTACAGAGACACCTTGCATAACACCAGACATGAACGAATGGCTTACATCTCGGCTCCAAAACACAAAGCTTCAGAATGTGGGTCAGTCCCGTCCCGGGGGGGGGGACCTGTCAGAGGAGAATCCAGAGACAGCCCACTCCACACTTTGATGAGTTTGGTGAAGTAACAGGACTGTAACGTCAGGAGGCAAATGAACCTCTTTTCACTTTGGCCTCCATCAGCTGATTAAATCCCAGGCACTGAACTCTGCGGGAGAGGCTTGTGTAAGACAGGCGTGCTCTGATGCTATCTTTAAAGGTTGAACACTGCAGTGTGCTATATTAATATATCCACACCTCAGTCATGTAAGACCTTAGTGTGTGCACAATGTTTTTTTTTTGTTGTTTTTTTTAACGTTATAACGTTATGAAAGTTTTTTATACAATGTCAATAGTTTAAGAGCCGTTATGGAATGATGGCAGGAAATTATTTTCTACAATGATCCAACAAGATGGTACTATTCATGAACTTTTGAGATTGAATTCTAAAGGAAAGCCTAGTCAGTATGCTCTAAGTGTTCTAACAGTTCCATGTCACCTCTCCTGCTGACATTAGACAGAAATGAATGGAACACAGAACAGAATCTCCAGATGGGTCAGACAGCAGTCGTTGCCATAAACAGAACAGAGAACAAAACAAAACAAAAATAATAGTTAAAATTTTCACAATCAACTTTAAAAAAAAAGGACAGGTAAGTGAAGGCAAACCCTACTCTAAACGTGTTCTCCAAAACACTTTGCCCCCAAACGACAAAGTCATGTGTGTCTGTCCCCTCCTTTGTTTTTATTTTTAAATCTGTATTGTTAACATTTAAGCAGACAGTTGGCTTTGTGGCGTCATTAGCAGGCCATAAATATCCGCGGCTAATGATTGAGATGATTGATAAATTAGGGGAGTATCTGTCCAGTGAGCATACTCACTCCCCAGGGGTCTCTTATCATATCACAGCCTGTGCAGGAGAAGCTATTCCAGGCAGCTGCTATCACCTTGAGGCCTCTGCTATCAAAGAGGAGTGTCACTCACAGCCTGGGTGCCCAGGCATGTTAATTGCCTCCAGCAACCCGGATGGGAGAAAGAAGAGGAGAGCGTGATGTGATTGGGGTGCAGGGACTGTTTTGTTTTTAGAGGGGAGCAGGGGGCAGGTGGCACTAGACAGAGCCAGTGGGGTGACCTCACCGCAGACCACTTAAGAGTCTTCCGTCAATTAGCCTCCAGACTAATCAATAGTCCCGGCGGGAGGGAGGAGCTATCTGCCAGCTGCAGACCCGCATTAAGTAATTGGCCTAAATAGGACCCTCTTGGATAATCAGTCACAGCCTTGCCTGCCAAGTTACTTCCTGTTATGTGTGTGAGTGTGAATGTGTGTGAGTGTGAATCTGTGTGTAGGGTGGGCAGATGATTCAGACCCAGCTGTCGTCATAACGATGAGGGGAGTGTGAACAAAAAAGAGCATTATTTATAACAACACCTTACTTTGGAAGGAATCATCAAACATAATACCAAGTGGCACTTTTTTCATTTCCTGTGTATTTAGAAATGTGCTAAAATAGGGAGAGAAAAAGGCCTATACCTGAGTATATTAGTGCAATGCTCTACACTGACCTTTACGATGGTCCCACTAATTCATTTTTTTATTTTACTTCAGATTTCATTGTTCCTGTATTATTTGAGCTTGTAGACATCTATTAAACTCATTTCAACCATAAAATCATTTTTGTCCCCCATTTGTGCACATGGAGATTCACTTTTGACCTACATTCCCAGACAGGTGTTTTAGGCTAGGGATATACTCGCTTTGAACGATGCCTACGTGCCACGGACGTACCCTACGTCCGTTTGGTGTGTCGATTGTACACATCTTAAAAAAATTATGTGACACATCTGCAAGATACAATATTCACATGAACGCTAGAGGTGATATCATAGTACGTGACCATGCAAGAACTGGGTTTTTAACGACTACTGCGATTATTACTGTTGAGAGCAATAATGCTGGTGAAAAGTGTTTTTTGTCGTCACTTGACCGTACAGCTCTGTTCAACAAGTCTTCAATTCCCTCAACAACACCCCTGACTCTATGAGCAGCACGACACGTCGGCACTCTTTGCATTAGCAATCAATTTCCTGGGCTGTTTCAGCTCTTCCCTCCCTTGACATAAATTGACAATGGGCATATCAAACTCAAGCTGAGCCCCCGCTTTGATGAGGGAAATCTGGCCTTCACAGCTTATCCACTTTCCCTGCAGCTGTTTCGGAAGTCCCTGACTTGTCGTCAGGATTTTCTGTTCGTTTGGCTAAATGGCAATTTAACTGGCTTGATGCCTCTTTTGAGATTGGGACCATATGGAAACATATGTTTTCCAGGCTCCTTTTTGTAAATGTCAATGTGAAAGCTTGTTGAGAGACACAATCAAGCGGTTTGGCCAGGATCTTAGGGAGGGTTTTTTGTGCTTAAATATCTGCTCAAACATTTTCCCATGTCCATTTCCCATACTCATGTCCTGTCCATCTGCCTTACTCTAGTTTTGGGGTTTGGACGAAAAAGCAACCCATTCAGCTTGACGTCCGGACCTACAGCGAATGTTGACAATCCTGACAGCTATTAGTGATTCTTAGTAAATTGTGCACCAAGAGACCGGACTAAAACAGCTGGAGCAGCAGGGCGCAAACAGATGCACGGGAGATTCTAACCACATCCTCTGCACTCTACACAGCCTGGATTAGAAGAGCTACCGCTCCAGATACACCATTTTTAAAAAGGGCAAAATGGGCCCTTGTCAAAATAGGATGTTGAAGATCCTGCCAGCTACCACCTTATAGCACCTTGAGCTGGTTTCATGATGAATAGCCCGATGTGCTCAAAACGCACAACCTAATATCAGCTTCTGTAGATTCAATTGGCTCTAATCTCTTATTTGGACAGCAGCAATCCCCATAATCTCTCTAGTTTAAAAAGATCACAAAAAATGTTCCATCAAGAATCATTTAGATAATTTCTTATTAGTATTTGAGACACGGAATGTGATGTGAAACAATGTGACTTGTGAGTTGTACTTTTCTCCCTTATTAAATGATACGTCCAAACTGCTTTTTGCACAGGGAATGCAATACAGTGATTCCTCAAAAGGATATCACTTTCAAGAAGCAATAGCATCTTTGACTGCGAGTGTGCGTGTGTACGGGTGGGGTGGTGTGTGTGTAGGGGGGTGGGGGGGGGGGTTTGGGTAACAGAGTGACGCTGTTACCTCACACCCCATACGCATAGCTTTCCATGTGTGGACTGAGCTAAAGGGGACGCAGCAGGTGGATGGGAAGCAGCCTCTGACTGGCTGAGAGGGCTGCGTTGCTGGGCTGCGCTGGGCCAGGATTGGCTGACGAGGGACAGTGGTGGTGGGCAGTGACAGGGTGTAAGTGGCATTCACAGGCTGACTGTGCTGACAGATGGTAAAATGCTTCGCTTGCTCGAGACAGAGGCTGCATGTGGGGGAAGGTGGGGAGTTACAGTGACTGTTGGGGGATTGCATGATAGCGTCACACACGAATACTCACACTTACGTATTTGTAACACAGAAAGGGTTTATGAACATATATGCACATATTCACACACACACACACACTTACAAAAACACATACCCATGCTCACAAATATAAATTCCAATAGAAGGAAAATCCTAAATAAGTGCTTGAAGCATATTTTTCTGTTGTGGTTCTGGTATTTTTAGTGACATCTTGGAGAAATGTGCTCTTTCTTCCCATTTCCTATTTCAAGTTTGTGATTTTCAAATGTTACACTCATTTAATAATTTGATTACCAATGGCTCAGCCCTCTGTACACAACGTAGTTGTGTTAATCTTATTCAGCGAGGAAGTACAATAAATATTCTTTGCAGAGGTTGAAAAAGCCGCAGAGTGAATCATGATGGCTTGGCCCACACTGACGGGAAAGACAGCTTCTGCCAGGAAACTTTTTGAGGGAGCCCAGCATTTGAAAATAAAAAAGGCTCGAGCCAGTACTTCTACCTCTAGTAATCCTGAATTGTTTATTTTTTGCCACTGCCCTGCAACTTTCCTTGACTGTGCAGCCCTGCAGCTCATCTTCCTGTGTGTGTGAGGAGTGGGGATGAGGGAGTTCCTGTGTCTCCTGTCCAGGAGCCAAAACCTCACCCCCACTCACCTGGCCCTTGCCCTCACTCTCAGTTTGACACATACTGTCAGCAGGTTTCAGGTAATTGTGTTTCTTTTCTTAGCCCTTGTCAGCACGGCATGCATCAACAAAACCACATCTCCATATTGATTGGTGAGGTGCAGATGAGATGCTAACAAACTCAGCTAATGTTCTGTTTGCGTGTGGACACAGGGCGACTTTTCTAGCACATATCAGTAGGGCAGGGTGCATGGATCCTCTTGAATCTGTATCTTATTGCCAGCTTCGGGTCACGCCTCAGTGCTTAGATCAGTGATCACCATGTGATATCAGTGGCTGACTGTATGCCTGTGTTTGAATGTGAGCCTGAAGGTGGTGAAACGTTTCGCTTGTGTTTGTTTGCTTGGGTAGTTGAGTAAGTGGGAAAGTGGCAGTGGACCACTAAGTATCTCTAAGAGTGTGCGTGTGTGTGTGTGTTTACACGAATACACAGCTGTGTAGGATAAGCAGTGTCCTAATGCTTTTCGTCACCGCACCACACGTCCTCTGCCTTCATATCACTTAATAAACCCCCCACAAACAAACTCCCTTCATAAATTTGTGCCTTTTAAAAATGTCTCGAGGGGGGCATTCTTGAGCCCTTGCCATAGGGTCTGATTCACACCCCACACCACCTTCCCAGGGGACCCAGGCACTGGTGTTGATGGGGCGCTAGGGGCCAAACTGTGGCTTGGGTCAGATGCAGGGGCTCATAAATCAGATGGCCCCTCAGCTGTGTGGCGACCAGGGGACGGAGCAGGCAAGACGAGCTCCTGGTGCCACCCTGATGACACTGCAGCTTTAGTGTAACCTGTCCAAGTTTGTGAAAAGTTCATTTGGGCTGACTCAGTGATTTCGTGCATGAGAGGAATGCCCCTGTCTTTATGTGTGTGTTTTCTGTGGAGCAGTGGTGGTAGTGTACTATGCCAACTAAAAGATGAAGTGCAAAACTTAAAGGTTAATGTTGCTTTTGCTATTAGCAAGTAACTATGCTGCAAGACATTGATCTTGCAGTGTAATTCAGATGCCAAGAAAAAACACACATAACACAGGCTTTTTGTAGTTACAGTAGTAAACACCATATACGATTCTATTATTAAATAAGTCACTAACACTATAACACTAAGATAACACTAGGTGTTCACCACGGAGACCAGTTAGTGCCTCTAGAACTGAACTCCTCATGGGGTCTGTAGAAACGTAGCTCCATCTTGTGGATTGTTGGCAGACATCCACTGGCATCAGAAAAAGATAATGAGAGATCCTTCAGAACATTTCAGTCGATAAAGATTTATTCCTGACAGTTCTGCAATAAAAGATCTGCTTTGTTTTTGAAAATAATTCAAACCAAAAGCTTAAAACTTGTTTTTGCATTGCATAGGCCTAAAGGCAATTCTATACGGCCTGCATTCATAAACGCCTTGACTGACATCAAATAATTCTACCAACACCCTGACAGAGATACCCTGTACTGCATGGCCACATTGCTAGCTGCTTGTTTGCTGTCCTTTGCTCTTAAAGTACATTGTTGGATTATACGACCTAAATCCTAACTATTTCGTCAATGCAATATACGCCCAGCAGGAGATCAACGGTGGTGCTAGTGATCCTTACATAGTCGTTGGGAGCACAGCAGGGGACCTCTGCCCTTGTGAGGGCTGAACAGATCAGCCGTAAATGACTCCGTTCATGTATGTGCCTAAAAATGGGCCCGAGACTGTGAAATGCTGGTTGTTCTCTGGGCCCAGTTGCATGCCAACAGATGGAACGACTGTAAATCTGTCAACATGGCACCTCGCTGGGAATCAGATGCTTGTGCTCTTAGGTAAAAGAGGGCTAGTTTATGGGTGCCAAAGCGAAGATGGCCTGTTGCACCAGTGTTACATTGCAAATGTCAGAGCACAGGCTCTTTGGTGAGTTATTTCCAAGCAAATGCAGCTTGAATGCGACAAATGGGGGTTTCAGTTAGTCAGAGTCCTTGTTTAAAAATCCATTCACAGTAGTGGTGCTGGACATACTGTACACAATTTTATTTTACTTTTTTATTTATTGCATTATTTGGCTGTTGTGACATGTACATTTCCCAGGTGTAGGATTTAATAGTCTTATCTTATCTTATCTTATCTGGTATCTGCTATCCTACACATAACAACGGAGACATCAAATCTAGCTCAGTAATACAAGACAAAACAAGTAATACAAAATATTTTTTAGGGATTTGGAGTTGTCTCATGGTGAGAAGACTCACCATGAGTGTTTGATACCAACAGTGTTTGACTGATTTCAACATGGCCATATTTGCGAAATGTCTCCATCTAGTGGGGAAAGAGTGTGCCATGCAGTGCAGCAACTCGGTGGGAGCGAAATAAAAGTGTTTCTCAATAAACATTCTTTGTAGTACTTTGTAGAATTACAAAAATTCTTTGTAGTACTTTGTAGAATTACAAAAATTAAATAATTTCAATTAATACTATAATACAAACAGAAATGAAGTGGAATTATGGAATTATGGACATTACAAACACGTGCACTGAATTTTACAAACTAAGAATCACCTTTCTTGTCAGTGGACATGATAGCCTAAAAAAACTAACAAACAAAAACTAACAAACAAAAAGTCAACGGTTTCTGTTACCGAGTATTAATAAATACGTATCCAATGGTAAGTGTATATTTTATTTTCCACGAAGATTCACTGCCCCACAAAAGAAACAAACGCATACTTTGCTAATTTATTTCTTGGCATACATAGGTCAATGTTCTTTAATGGTTTATTGCGCCCAAATAAGCTGAACATTTGAGAAACTGAAACGGTATGGCACAAGAGTGGTAATGTAAACTATAGATTTAAGAATGCGCCAGCAGTATGACCACATATCTGGCTCCAGTTGCTCCGCTCCCCTCGCCCTCCTGCCAGTTAAGTTTTTATTTGCGAGCTACACATCCTTCCCTCTCCCACCACATCTTATTTTTATGTTGCTGCAAAAATAGCCAATTAACATGGACAATGACTGTTACAGGTGAGTAGAAACTGGGGCTGACTGGGATCGAGTCTCGTATTTGTTCAGCATGCCTCGGAGGCAAATTCAAAAACATCGATTGATTGATTTACATTGATACTGGTGACTACTTTGAAAAGGAAGACATATTGTGTCGATTTGTAACCTAATGCTGACACGTACTACAAATATGTTAGCCAAGTGTGATTATTTAGTATTTTTTATTATTAATAACGACACAAAACAAGTTGTTTTGTTGTGTCAGCAATTATGTTGATTAATAATGCTTACACGTACATCTGGCGGTCCTAATCATGTACAAACAACACGTCTTCGCTTTATTTTTGTACTATCTTCTCACTGAGTCACCGTAGGCTATTATTTAGGACATAAAACACATAACGGATTTAAGAGTAGCCTACCGCACGTGACACAGCACACTGTGTGGTGGATGAACTTCATCGTCACGCTTTCATACAATTTGCTATTAATGTAAAGTGATGTCAGATCATTTAATAATTGCCAATGTGTACTAAATCAAATATGTGAAATCCATGCCAGGTTGGCTATTTACGTTTGGTCAGACGGCGGAGGAGAACATGTTTTACTGAAGCGCCCGGGCAGGTGCGAGCCACCGGATGACACTACGATGTCAGAAACATATCACATTTACGATTTGTCAGCTACAGTTCGTCCTGTGTTCACCTTTTGTGTGGAAAAACAAGAAGGACGCCTGCGCAGCATTTAATACAGACAGTAGATAACACTTTGAGTCAAGTCATGGCGAGTCTGATTGATCCCAATGCTCTTGAAACACTCCAAAATTCGTTGGTTTTACCATTCAGGTAGGCTACTATGTATAGCAAAATAGACCTGATATTCACAGTGCGGCCTTCCTGGAATATGTGTTGTTATCAAAACAAAATGAATGGCAGTAATGACGTGGTTCAAAGGCGTCAAGAAATAGAACCTTACCATTTTTGTGCATCAGCACACATTGTTTTTCTTCCTTGTTTTGGGTGTGTTGCATATTTTTTTAAGTTATATTTTCTGGCACAGACAATTCCAATAAATATATTAAATATCAAGAGCAAAGGTCGTACACAAACTTTACTAATGTCAAGTAGGCTAATTTGTACGTGTAGGCTAGCCTATTCGTTGACTTACAGAAATAACTACTGTAACAGCACCGAATTAGTTTAAAAAGAACGTGATAAAATGTGGATAGACCAGCTGCCTTAAGACAGCAAGGAAGTGAAGACATGATTCTAGAACACGTCTAGGCACTTCGCCCATGAAAAGATGCTTGTTTTGTGAAACGCTGCCGCTCGTTAACCCGCTCCTGCTAGCGATAACCATTTGTGACATTTCATCACGCTGCTCCTGCCCCAGTCCATCTGACAGACAGTGAACGGTACGTTCAGCACACACATGTACATTCGCACAGTAGCGGGGACACTAAGGGTCTCCTCAAAGCCTTGCGCCTTGCCGTTACGGACAGGGGTCACAAACACACACAAGACAGTGGGGGACCCTTGAGGTCGACGCGCCTTTGCCACAGCAGGTCGGTGTGTTGTTTTTATTAATTGCGGCTGCACGTGAGAGGCTGATTGTTTTAACACGCTAGACTGATGCCCAAAGCAAGTAGGCTTGCTGCAGACGAGACTGCTATGGACCATAACATATCGGCTATTGCGCATGTTTGAACCAACCCCGTCTCTAGTCGTCATTGGTCCAATTTGTTATTTCCTATATGTTTAGGCTGTGGAACTAGCAATTACTGCCTGCAAGTTTCACGTTAGGAGCTCGAGAAAGGGGCGAGAAAGAGTTTGCCAACATCTGAGCCATTACAGATGCTACTACATGAAAAAATGTTCCAAACACAGTATCTTCTTGGCAACAGAGTAGTTCCAGTCTGTCTCAGACCTGTGCTATTGTAGAGATTTAATTTAGTTGTACTTACTTTAAACGTCGTCGAGGCTAATTGTAAAGTGTGTGTGTGTGTGTGTGACTACTGTAGCGCAAGCTCGTGTTACATACAGAACTCTTTAAGACAGAAGCTATTGCTCTGTTTAAGCTAACGTTAAAGTGTTACGCAAACGAGTTTTAGTGCATGTGTTTACGCATGAACTTTCCAACAGATTGGAATCTCCATGCGCGAGTCGCAACATGTGAAGTCCTTACAGGCAAACCACTACTGATTCCCCGTAAGCACTCTAGTGATGTAGTAGGCGAGTGTCTGCTGGGGAAGTTCGTCCACGCGTTACAGCAGTCGACCCTCTGCCCATTTGTAATTTAGTCAACACTCACTCTCTAAGTGAAACGCACACAGAACAAATGGGGGGATTTTGAGGCGTGCAGCATTTTGTCACGCGGATATGCCACCACCAGAATGCCGATGATGTGGCAGACAAATTGCTTTTTCCCGGCGAATGCAAACATGGATATTATGAATGGTCTCTCGTGTGTAAGGGTGCCGCTGATGGATGAAGACGCACGCCTGTGGCGCTGGCGCAAGCGTAGCTGGATGGTTTCACTGGTGCAAATCGTTTACATACACAAAATTAAACCATTTAAAATGAGAAACATGTTTGCCCTGCAATCTGATAGTGTATTTTTTTGTATCCTACACTATAGTTATAGTATAGTAGGACTATAGTATATATACATTTTGATCCCGTGAGGGAAATTTGGTCTCTGACTCTCTGCATTTAACCCAATCGGTTAATTAGTGAAACACAAACAGCCCGGCGCAGTGAGCTGCCTGCTACAACGGAGGTGCCTTGCTCAAGGGCACTTCAGCCGCGGCCCACTGGTCGGATTTCGAACCGGCAACCCTCCGGTTACAAGTCCAGAGTGCTAACCAGTGGGCCACGGCTGTATTATCATGTTACATCGGATTACTCTTCGTCTGATTAATGAAGTAGTGATTGATTATTAATTACGTTCTCCAAAGTAGTGCAATTTATAAATACAACTTTTAAAAGTTGCATTTATATATGTTTTTGTAAATGTTAATTCATAAATAAATATTCGTAAATATTACATGCTGTATGCTGACTGCAGCTGCTTATTTTAGTTCACCATAAAACTGCATTCTATAATTAACATCTCAGTTTATTGGCAAGAATGGTTGGCTCTTCCAACTTTTGAATAAATATTTATCGTCTGGTTTACTATTTGCAGAGCAGTCCCAACCGATTACCATATCTGCTGTATCTCAATTCAACCTAGTTCCGTAATGAGACATAATATGTTGTTACCCAAGTGTATGCCAGTCAGTACTTTATTATGAAACACTATATACTAATTGTTAAATAAGTGCTATAAGTGTTAATTTGTTTACGTATTCACAGATATATATTATACAATGTGTATGTTGTACAAGGAATGTATTTGAAGATGCAATCAGATCATTCTTGTAGTATAATTACTGCCAGTCTTTTTTTCAGTGGTGTTTCAGTAGCGTTATTACCATCAGCATCTTGCATATCTAACAAGATTTAGCTGGTGGAGTATGTATATGAACAGAAATAGGATATTGATTCATCTGAAATGCCAATTTAATGGTGATTAATAATCTAGTTTATATATATTTTTTTCTTTACTATAGATGTACCCTTACTTATCTGGCAATTGACTGATTTCACAAAATGTAATCCCACTTTTATAAATAAATAATCCATACTCAATAATAATGACTAAAGTTATACCAATATTCTGTGGTAATTCCAATACATAACTATGACTTCGATCCTAATATGCCTCTTGAGCCAGTTCCAAAATTTGTCAAGGTAACACAGTCTATCCTGTGCCCTATCTTACCTAGTTTAGCCTAAATTACCTGCCATCTAACTGGCATGAGTCATGTGCTGATGGTCAAATTCAACAACTTCTTGAAATGCGGAAAAAAAGTGGTTTGATTGTGTCCACCTTGTGTATTATTCTCATACTCTATTGTTTTAAATAACTATAACTGTAAACAAACTGGAAGAACAGTAATATACAGTATAATGAACTATAACAATAAATTAAACTTTTTCCTAAATACACAGAGAACAGTTACATTTGTGCTTTACAGATGGTGCAAAGCTGGAAGGTACACAAGTACATCAAAATGCTGAAAGAGAAAGTTGCCAGCAGGCATGTATCGCTGTGTCTTTAAAAGTCTCTCTTGGTTGTTACGGTAACACCCATCGTACATTTACCGTTACTTAATGAGAACTACAGTTGGCACACACAACCAAATCTAAGATCCAGCAACTGAATAACATGTATCACCATATACATAAACAGGTTCATCTGGCTGATTCTATAAGATACACACATGACGTAGCATATGGGATTACATGCTTCTATTCCAGTTAACTCCCTGATGTGAATGTAATTACATACATATATCATGACCCCTGTCAGAGGTCATCAGAACATCTTTCATGGACTCTCACTGACTTGATCAGGGGATCGAAACTTGAACACAGACACTGAAGTGTACTTTTGACAGTGGGTCCCTTTGCCAATTCTGGCTCTGGTCCACATACCTCTATGCGGTATAATCATGGCCAACACATTAAAAGGTCCCTACATTTGGCATAATTTGATTAATTTGTTTGCGCCTGAAATGAAGATTCTTGGCAAGGTCTACTGCTCGGGACCAGTTGCTCTGGCTGCCATATTAAGTCTAATATAGTACTGGGCCATCAGACGGGGCTGTATTTTTGGGTATGAGTCATTACATTGCTAGAGTGCAAACGTCACCTCTGTGAGCGTGATCATTCTGACAAAACGACACAATGCTGGGCTGTCAGGTAGCCAATCTGGGACAGGATGCTGTACTCATATCTATATTTAATTGCTCTTGAATTTATATCTAAAACTGCCAGGGTGTTCAGCTAACCATGCTTTGCAAACTTTGGTATATAGTGGCTCATCAGGCTGTGTACAGGGACAGTTGGTGAGACTGAGAGAGTCCATACAACATGTTACAGATATGTAACAAGCCAAAGACATGGTGAAGGCCAGAGGGCACCCTAGATGACAGGCATTTTTTTTGGCCAGGCTAATCCTTCAGGAAAACATTGCAGGGATATGACAGGGATTTTTGGGTTGGTTTTTTTTCTCCCTTGAAATTTGTTCTGCTTGAATTACGTATGTAAACCAGCAGGGTCAGTTCGGCCATGACTTGATGTAAAAAAAAGTAAATCATTATGGATAAATGCATCAGTACAGTAGAACACTGTAGGCACTCAATTAATTTAGCAGAAATGGCACATAAAAAAAATACACCACAAAATTCAAATTGTATGGACATTAAAATAAATAAATAAATAAATAAATAAATAGGTACATAAAGCACTACTGCTGATTCTACAGTTTTGAAATGAGAATTTTCATCCTATCTAGATGTCCTCATTTGTACGTTGCTTTTATATCAAAACAATAACAACTAAATATTTTACCATTCTGATATAATAAGCACTCTCCTCAACCCTGAAATACATTATTGGAAGTAATTGAAATTGATCAGGTTGTCAATCTCATTACCACTACAGACATGTTGTACTGAGTTTGACTGTTTTTAATTTATGACAGGAGATGTGAAAAACACGCAATGTGATCATCATTCATTTATGCCTACAGACAAGATTAAAAAATAATCCTCAACACCACCATTTGATGGTGCAATAAGACAATGCTGCTGTGCTTTGCTCTGAGTGGTTATATAAGGCATGTAGATTGGCCGTATTTTCAGTGTTTTAATAAATGAGTAAAGAGGAATTGACTGGTGACAATATTTTAATTGTCAAACAGTACCCAGTTATTGCAGGTATACATAAAGCAGTGGTTCTCAAACATTTTTTTGTCATTCCCCACTTTGGAGGTGGGGAATTTTCAAGCCCCACCTGACCCCATTAGCTTAAAATAACATAAAAATGATAATGTTTAAAAAAAATGGTTCCACGTTGCTTTTCCTGTCTTGGTCCAGTGGATCAGACGCTATTTTAATTCATATGTCGGTCTGTTTATGACTCCTATGTTTGTGTGTGGCTATTTTGTTTTGAATCTATGATCTTCCTTGTCAAAAAAGAACAGCATTAAAGATAAGCTCAAACAAAACAAATTTTATTTTGTTCATTGCGCCCCACCTGACATGTCTCTATTCCCCACTAGTGGGGCCCGCCTCACACTTTGAGAAACACTGATTTAAAGTAACACAATGTAGGAATTCCCTATTGTCAATTTGCAATGTACTGGGTACCCAGTTAGCTCTACAGGAGTAGTTCATTTGTCTAAAACTGACGAAAAGGGTCATGCTCCTACCCACGGCAACGTAGCATAGTGCAATACCAGGCGTTCCGGGTGTGCATCAGCAATGTTAAAGACTCCATTCTCCGTATTGTTAGCCAGTGTAGCATCAAATGAGTTTGAAGCCATTTTTTAAGATAAAATAACTACTATGTGTTGCTTTAATCTCGAGAGTTTTTGTGATTGTATTTCATATAAGTAGTTGATATAATCACGTGATTATTCATGCATATCCATAACAGAGATCACATAGCCTTTTCCATGCACACACACGCATGTTCTGGGATGACGTTTCATGTCATTCCTAAGACCATGAGTGGCATTAGATTTCCTGCACAGTAATATAATCTTTCCTAAATCAGAGAGAAAACTAATTTGTCAGCTGCATGAAATCTCAACTGCCATCTCCACCCACGAGCTTCACTGGCTCCTGTCCTGGCTGAACTCATAGGGAGCAGAGCTTGTTCTGATGAACCAACTAGACAGGCATCAAGCAAGTATGAATGTCAAGGGTTTCATTTTGCAGAAGAGAACAACATATGCATTAAGTTTTCATAATTATTGAAACTACATTGCAAATGTAATGGTTGTCTTTTATTTACATGAAAACATGTTGAGATCAATGAGGAAAAATATTTTGAGCATCATGCTAAATCAATCAGTTAATCATTTAAATTGTGGCTGAACTATTGCTGATTTAGTTTGATTTATGATTAGGAAATTATCTAAGTCCATAGGACAACTTCGGAAGCGTGCAAGCCACAGATCCATAGGTGATAATCCTCTGAAAGATTCAGTTGCAAAAATTCAAATTTGAAAAGAGCCCTAAACATCACAGTATTCTTGGGATTTTATTTTGATTACGTGTCACATCTCTATACTGTAGGACACATTGTTTCTAATCAGTTGACCAGAATTGACATGAAATCGTGTCTCATTTTTGCATGTGGGAAGACATGGGCAGTCTCTTTGGCCACTAACCCGACATTTGTTTGGGTCCCTGCCGCGACTCCTGGCTCTCAACTTCCCCAGCAAGGACACAGACACGGGTTATATCAGGGTGCCAGGCATACTTTGATTGATAGTGCACACCACTAAATTTAGAGTTCATGTGAGCACATTTACCAGAATAACAGAGAACAGTCTAGTCAAGCAGGGACTTCTAGCCAGAATATTCAGTACCTGCGATAGTCCTAAATGTTGATGGAAAATCAACTTTCTGTACTAAACTGCCATCCTTAGGGCTAGCATTCATTTTGTGCTTGTAAAGAAACAGACATGGCTTTTGTAACTTCTGGAAAGAGTTAAAATGGGAGATCTTCCATGTGGGTCATACATATTTAGCTAGGAAGTGTCTATGGCACAGAGACAGGGCTTGTGGGTGCTTAAGCCCTCTTAAGAATTTGCTTAGCACTGCTAAACATCTTACAGATTTTCATGCAGTTGTTGCATTATTAATTGACTGTAAGGTGGGGATCAGACCAAAAATAAAAATGCTGCAACCACAACAAACAATAGGAAATCCATCAGTTTATCAGTTTGCCCGTACTACCACTTGAAAGTGTGATCCCTGCTTAAATGTTTTATTATCCTGAATAAATCTACACCTCTGTTTGGTCTGTCTGGACTACCACTCTGCTGGAATGTAATGTTATCTTACCACCTTTGTTGAAATTAGTGTGAAATGGGTATCAGAACTTTGTTATACCTTTAAAAAAAAAAAACAAAAAAAAAACACTGGGGTTAAAATGTGAAATAACCATGTTCTGTTACCCAGAATTTTTTGAATGTGTGGGAAGAGGAGGAAATGGGAAGTGTAGAATGAAAAGAATATCACAGGCTATAGCCTAGTAATATAATACAAACTAAGGCTGAATGCAATAGGTAACTCCCCTCTAAACACATGCAACCACTCCTACAGACTTAATAAGGTGCAGTATTAATACAATTGGAGTATGTAGGCCTAATTTGGTTTTGAAGAAAATCCCATCAATCTCAATGCAATTTAAAAAAAAATATGTTTTGATATACTACTGTATCTTTGATCATTGATGTAAGTCCCTTTCTCATCAACAGTGCTAACGTGTCGGATAACTTTGACAAGAAGACCCTGCCCCTGGGTGCCCATCTGAGTGGGGCGGCACAGAACCAGCTTCTACTGACTCCTGCCAGCTTGCAGCTCGCCCAGCTGCAAGCCCAGCTCACACTTCAGCGACTTAAATTGGCCCACAGTGCTGTGGGAGGGAACACTGCGGCCACTGCCGCTTCTGTCCTCAATCAGGTCCTCTCCAATGTGGCCATGTCCCAGCCGTTATTCAACACACTCCGGGGAACAGCCACTATGGTGAGCGGATCACAGGGAGGTCACGCTGGGGGGTTCCCGACCAATCCAATGGCGTTCCCTCCACCAAATTCAGCTTTGGGGACACTGGTAGGAGGAGGCTTCCCCCAGAAACCTGGAGGAATGAGGCTCAACCACTCCACACCAAACCCGAGTCAGGCACCTGGTCTTCAGGACTATGGGAAGAAAGGGCCAACATTTCCTTCAGACACTGATCATCAACCCCAGTATGGCTTCCTGGGAGGGGCATCTGTGGTGACCAGCAAAGGAAATGAAGGGCAATACAACACACAGGCCAAGAGCAATCAAGGAGGCTACCAGCAGAGGGATTTCTTTGCTCCAGATTCTCAGGGTGAAGTGTCTGGTTTTGGTGGCGGAGTAGGAGGAAGCGGACCCAGTGGTCAGACCCATGAGGCTTATCCAGGTTCTACTCAAAAGGAATCCTGGAAACATCCAGGGGGCTTTTCTCATGGTGGAAAGATGGATGTACCTCCAGGAGGCGTTGGCAGTGGGGGAGGTGGGGGTACATCCTGGGTACCTGGTGGGCAACAGTTTCGTCCCAGAGTGGAGCTTTACAACCCAGAGGAGCCAACTACTGACCCAAAGTTCAGCCCGGTGGGCGGCCCAGGGTTTGGTACTGGTGGTGCGCAAGGATTTGTGGGATACCCACAGCAGCTGCAGACAGGGGAGGATATGGGTAGACTGGTCGGGAGCCCAACCCCCCTACAACCCCACCAGTTCAATGACTTTCACGCAGTTACACCAACACAGCTGCCACACCAATGTACCATCTGTGATAAGAAAGTCTACAACCTAAAGGTGGGTCATGCTAAAGGAATGCAGAGGGGCAGATGGGGCTGCTCAGTACATGACTTTCAACTTGAGATGTTAAACAGAACTCTTCAAGCTGATGTGATAAGACAGCCACTACTGACCATGAGGCCACCTATAGCCTTTTCAATTTCCTGCAATACGGTAGTGAATCTATACTTATTTGATCTTTACAGAGGAAGAATTCAAAAGCTTCATGTGCAATTTTAGGCCATGCATAACAGATGATGGGCCATTCTCTCTAGAGAGTGTGTAAATGGCACAGCTGTAAGTGTGATGTTTTCACACATTTGACCAGGAGGCTTTAGTGGTCTGCTTTTAGCTGCAGTGGCACTTGGCCCTCCGAGACTGTTGTCTCTCTTCCTGTCTGCCTTCCAGTTTGGCAAAGAGGGGCGCTGCTAATGAGTGAGGGAGGTGGGAACTGAGGTAGCCAGACTACTATGCCTTGTTTTTGAAAGTCTAGCTGCTCTGGAGGACTGCATTTGTGAGTGTGTGTGTATGTGCTTGACAGGACTGGGACCAGCATGTGAAGGGAAAGCTACACCTGCAAAACCGCACTCTCTACACGGAAGGGTAAGTTATTTCGGAGTAATCAATTAAGAGGGCTTCAACTAACAAAGAAAAGTGAAGGTAGGTGATGGAAAGTTGTTGAATCAATAAACTTCTAGATTTTCTTTTATTTCAAACAGGTATATATATTTGTTTGTTTTTGTTTTTTTATATATGTTTTATAGATTTTAACCTAGTTTCAGTGGCCTCAAGTGAAACTAATTTGATAAATAAATGTTCGCTTATGAAAACGGCCGGGGCATTTTATTACACGCTTATACTCTCCATGGCCAACCTTAATAGGCTGAATTTGAGCTCTGTCACTAGATATATCCAGCCCTACGCCGGGAGCTTGCCAGCTAACACCAGTCTCCCCCGTCGCCTTTCAGCTCGGCAGCTGGAGCCACTCACTATCCAACGACATCCGAAGGATGTCTGAACGCAGCGCTCGCTAACACCATGGCATATTCCTCCGCAGCCAGTCAAGGTAAAGAACTGAAAAGCGTTTTATTTTATTTGACGTGTGACTTTTATGGTTAAAAGCTGGGGCAGTAAAAATGCCAATAACAATACTTTTAGAGTGACTAGACTGACCTACAGGATAAACGCTATAGCTATTTTTAGTGAGTGGTCAGTCTGGATATGAAGGACCAAGAGTGTCTAAATACCCACACTTTGGACTACAACTTCATATGAATACTTTGGAGTATATTAATTCTTCACCAAAGTTATTTTCACATCATAGAGGGCACCTTCCATTTAAGATAGATAATATATGGTAATAACATGTTTTTCACTGAAGGGAATTGTTGCCTTAGTTCAGCTTGACATCAAGTCATACTGTTTGGAGTTAGTAAATATACTCAGCATTTAGTGTGCCGGTTTGTGTTAGTTGTTTAAAAAAAGTTAAGCTGTATGCTTAAACTTTTTAAAGCAGAAGTTTAAATGATAACAAACAACACATGCTCTTGAGGAAGGGATTTCATGTCTCACATACATAAATGCTTTTAATCGGAAATGTGGAGAAATTATACATAAATTAAAATGTTGTTGCAAACATGTTATTTTCAGATGTATCGTCAGGACCTATTGCTTCATATTTACCAACTGCAGCCATGAAGTCATTTCCCCTGTCTGGGGTTGGATTGACCGCACACCAACATGGGGCAAAGGTTAGACACCTCTCACGGTATCAATCAATGTGATATGACATATTCGTTTGTTTCCTAGCAAATTAAGAAGGTTGCCAAAATTACTCATGTTATCAGAATATGGTTTACTAGCCAGTGCTTTTCTTGTTACTTTTTAGATATCTAACAGTCAAAATGGTTTGGTAGTTTTTGTAGTAGCTCTCCAAATATGAGTGTGTGTCCTTAACTGGTGTCACTCAGAAGCACCTCCCCTGAAATGCTTCAGAGAGTACAGAGATCACAGAGGGGCGTGTGTGTGTGTTGGGGTGTAGGGAGGGGATTGGTAGGAGGGGGTAGGATTATGCATTAAGGGTCATACAGTGCTTGGCTGCTTCAAGTTCACAGAACACTTGTAACATTTCTGAGGGGTTTGTAAATCAGGAATGTGAGTTATCAATTACTTTACAAATTATCAGTCAACTCATTTTGTCAGCTGTGAACCTGAGGTGAAATGAAAGTAAAAATTGTGAGGGACTGTGAATACACGCTACTATGACTATTATATTTTATTTCACAGATTCAAAAACATTTCAATCTTAGACTATTTGATCATAAGTTGTGAAGGAAGGACAGACACAATAATTGTCAACGTATTTCTGACAAATAAAATGTTTCCAGGAATACTTCTGGGAAGTATGCACTGACTTGGTAATTATCATTCAGGCTTTCAACGACAGACAAGGAGCAACAGGTTCGGTCATTATCAGATTACTGGGGTTTCCTTTACCAATTGAACTCACTTGGGTGAATGAAAGAACCATTAGGCTATGTATAAATTGTAACAAGCAGTGTCAAAGCATGCCGAGAAAAGGCCATGGCAAAAGAGACATCAACAAAGGCAAGAGACAGATAGTTGTCAAATGGACTTCCCATGATGATGGAATGGAGCAAATGACTGCCTTTTGGCTTTGCAGCGACTGCTCCGCTGTTTTTATTTCAGACCTTAGAGGGCTTCTGAAATAGGACTTGGTGACCATACTGGCTCTTGTCTGAGGACAGCGGATGGGAGTGTGTCGTATGTGTGTGTGTGTGTGTGTGGGGAGGGGTAGACTTTGGCACGGTGTAAGGGGAAAAATAGCAGCTGTTCATGGGTGTCTGCAGTTGTGGCGCACACACAAGCTCCACGAGGAGGAACAAGGGGCTCGGGGAGAGATATAATAAGATTGAGTAAATGAGTAGAAGAGGGAAGTATAAACAGGAGGTGTGCAGAAAGTGGCAAACAGGAAAAGCTAACATCAAGGCCTGGGATAGCATCTGAGATCTGGGCCTGGGATAGCATCTGAGATCTGGGCCTGGGATAGCATCTGAGATCTGGGCCTGGGATAGCATCTGAGATCTGGGCCTGGGATAGCATCTGAGATCTGGGCCTGGGATAGCATCTGAGATCTGGGCCTGGGATAGCATCTGAGATCTGGGCCTGGGATAGCATCTGAAATCTGGGCCTGGGATAGCATCTGAGATCTGGGCCTGGGATAGCATCTGAGATCTGGGCCTGGGATAGCATCTGAAATCTGGGCCTGGGATAGCATCTGAGATCTGGGCCTGGGATAGCATCTGAAATCTGAGGAACATTTCACTTGGCCCACCAAGACGGGAGAACGGGGTGACATATGGGGTGACACAGATGAAGATCTGAAGATCACTTCCTAAGAGGCTTTCTGTGCCCATGAAGAAATGTCACTGCCAATAAATTGATATTAGCTAAGTTTAGATTGACAGGTATTAGCCTATTGTTATTTAATAAGGCCTTTGATTTTTGTGTTTTGTTAAGGTTTGCGTCTATCAAGTGAAGTCAAGTCAAATTATATAGCACATTTACAGACGGCTGAGCTGCACCAAAGTGCTTCACAATAAAGTGCTAAGTGCAATAAACAAAGGAATGACCTAAGGCAAAAAGAAAAAAACGAAAATGCATATGCATATACATCTATGCATATGATGGCAAAAATGTATGTGGACGTGTGTATTAACGTCAGAGCTACATGGACAAGTCTGCAATGTATGGGACTTTTTTGAGCGCTGGGGATTTAGGTGATCTGAATATCTTCCTTTGAAGATCAGTTATACCTCTGGTCATATGGGCCATGTGTACTGTGTATTGATGTCTGTTTCTAAGCAACGCTTTCAGAAGACTGGTGTAGAGAGTATGGTTTATCAGAATCATTTGTGGTTGTGACTTGCATGTGAAGAACTTAAACAAAAGACCCTTTTACGAGTTCTACCCATTCATTTATTTATGGTCGCTTTCATCATGGAGGGCCAAACACCGTATGCATGTACTAATGTTAGCTTCAATAAACCCCCACCAGTTGCTCTGGTGGAATTTTTTGCTGTTTCTGTGGTGTGATGTCGATGTCACACCACATTTCTGCCAGCTGTTCTTGGGTGACATTCTCCTCTCTCTTTAACAATAAAAGAAGCCTTTTGTTAAGTAAACACTTAATCTCATCTGCTTGGATCATCCTCTAATTTCGGCATTGAGTGTTGCTGATTTGATGTGCGAATATGAAAACAGACACATGAGGGATATAAGTTTTAATGGTGCTGAAAACCATGGGGGGGAAAGAGACTTCTACCACATCGCACCAAGGGCTGTGGGAGGAATGGCACCCTGGGAGTTTCAGGTTTCAGGTTGGGTGAAGAGTAACAGGATCTGAGGGGGGCCACTATGTTGTATCCCCAGGGGAATGCAGAGGAGGCTGTGGGGCTAGTGTCAGCACCTTGCTTCACCTACAGGGATTTCTCTTCAAGTAAACAAACAGAAATCTTTCATTCCTCACAACCTGTCTGTTGTGGGAAAGGGGCATCTTTGAGACTATGTGGAAATCCCCCAAAACGTTTGCCTCTTAAGATATTTTGTAAGTCCACAGTCTACATGATTCCACAGTCCATTAACGGTTAATTAATTAATTTCAGAACACACCACACTTACCATCAATGCTCTTTGGTTGGTTGTTTTGCAGTAGGTCTCTGCCATTCAAACTAGAGCCTTTGACCAATTTATGATTTAATGTGGTCCAGAATATAGAGTCAGTCAGTCAATGGTTGTCTTTTGGACAACTGTCAAGTCAGCAGTCTTCCCCATGATTGTGTAGCCTACAGAACTAGACTGAGAGACCATTTAAAGGCATTTGCAGGTGTTTTGAGTTAATTAGCTGATTAGAGTGTGGCATCAGGTGTCTTCAATATTGAACCTTTTCACAATATTCTAATTTTCTGAGATACTGAATTTGGGGTTTGATTAGTTGTCAGTTATAACCATCAAAATTATAAGAAATAAACACTTGAAATATATCAGTCTGTGTGAAATGTATACATTATACAAGTTTTACTTTTTGAATGGAATTACTGAAATGAATCAACTTGTTCATGATATTCTAATTATGACCAGCACCTGTATATGTGGGAGCACTCCCATATTTGTAACTACTTTAATTTTTGAAAAATCATTAGGTATGTCATTTTTTTTCTCTCGTAAAGTATCAAAATGTCATGTGGTGCGACTGTCCCACCATGACTGCTGTTTGGGAAACTTACACTATATCTATTTCAATTTGTTTTCTGCTCAATCTAGCATTTTTTTTTAAAAGTGTTTTGTAGCTCTGTAGAAAATTACACAGCTGTAATTTTATGTCCATCCTATTATACAAACATTATCCAACCGTGTCAACTTTATCAAATATCATGTCGTGCGACCATCAAGAAACTGCCATTTGAGACTTTTATTACAGTGCATGAAAATGCACTGTTCTGTTATCCGAAGTCTTCTTCTTCTTCTTCTTATTCTTCCCACCAAATTTCTGCATCTAATTCAGCTTTAACCGTTTAACGTAGAAACTTCGTTCAATCTTTGTAACGTAGGTCTTGAAAAGGACACGTGGGGAATGTATTTTTCACTTTTGTAAACTTTATACTTTTTGAGATATTAATAAAAAACAAGCTAACATAGGCTGATGACATCACAATAGGCTAATTAACTTGATTTGCACCTGTATCAACTTCCAGCTGCTCACTACTAGGACCGATCAAAGGGCCAGTTAAACTGATTGCACCTGTATCAACTGCTTTCTGCTTAATTAGGCCAACTCTCTCTGTGTCTCTCCATTCTACAAGGATATAAGGCACATTCCATCCAACTTTCTATCCATTCATCCTCTTCAAACCATTCACTCATCCACCCATTAAACTATCCACCAACAACCATTAAACAATCTGGCTATCAACATCCATTCAACTTTCTGTCTATCAACATCCATTACACTATCTAAATTCAACTTTTAAACTATATACTCGGTCTCAGGCTTTAAGCATACAATCTGGCTCTATTAAGACTACAGATTCTGTTCCTATTTCCTCTGCCCACAACTGTTTCAAAATAAATGTCCTCACTACAATAATTCACTATTAAATAATTTAACTATTTAAACTACTCAACTATTTAACTGTTTAGACATTTCAACTGTCAGTTGTTATCAACTATGACTCCTGCCAACTGTTTCCAAATAAAAGTTTGTTTTGCATGCACTGGTAATTTCCTCGAAATTAAATTTTCTAGTTTTTAAATGAATTCAAATATCTTAAGTTGCATCATTATTCAACAGATCACTCCTTTGCATAAGTCAAATTATCTCAATATAGTATATCATCATGCAACAGAAAAGTTTTACATGTCTCCTACCTGTGACATAACATTTTCTCCATAATGATTGGCACACGGACCCCTATATAATATTTGGCATATATACATAGGCAATTGGGATTACTGGTCTGTGTTTGATTTCAGAGACATTAACAGCCTGTTAGTGTCTATTTCTGAACCTGTTTATTGGTACAGGCTTGTCTGGACCGTCCGTATAGTTTCAGGAAGAGAGGTCAACTCTGGACAACCGCTGTTGATAGAATTATCACCCCAACATCTGAGACCATTAAAGCTGGGTTAGCTGCCAAAGGCAGTCAAACAGAAGCGCCAAGGCCTTGCAATCAGGTGATTGTAGATGAATATTGCCTGGTGCCTGCTCTTAGGTGTAACACTTTTGTGACACAGACAAGCTTATCAACATGGTTAAAATAGAGCTATTCAAAAAATAAACGGAATTGAATAATAATGCTGCATTCTTAGAATTCAAACTAAATATTAAACAGTGAGACGTATCCCATTTTACAGGATCATATTTTTAGGTGTAGTATGGCTTGTTCCAAGTTTTTTAACACTGGCAACTGAACATAATCTGAAATCAACTCCAACATAAGAAAGGTACCAACTAAGTAAAATTGTGTACTCATGAACCTCCTGGGTTATTTAGAAAAAGTGATTATGCATACCTCCCATGGTCAGCTGTGTTTTTGTCTTAGGAGAGTATAGGTTGTCATAGGTAAGGCATCAGCAGCCGCTGCAGTGGATTTCTATAGTTAGCGATTCACAAGGATTAGAGACAAAAGGGGCACAATGCCAGGCTCGTTCAAATGTCATGCTTCCAAATCCTTGGATGTAAACTGTCATTATCACCAATGATGAGACCCCCACCTGTTTTGTTTTGTAACACATGATATGTTTGTATGCTCAGTTATGAGGTCATGTGACAAAAGTCGGGTGAATACTGGCATCTGTGGAGCATGACTGTGGTAAACTCCCAACAGTATTGTGAAGAGTGTTTGTTATCTCTTTGTCCCAGTTCCCCCAGAGAAAACCTTTCCCTGGTCGTGTCGTCCACATCTGCAACCTTCCTGAGGGCAGCTGCACAGAGAACGATGTCATCAACCTGGGCCTACCGTTTGGCAAAGTCACCAATTATATTCTCATGCGTTCCACACATCAGGTATGTAGCATAATTTAACGGTTGATATATTAAGTCTATTTTGGAAGGAATAAATATTGCATGTCTGCCACTCTGATTAATTTGATATTCCCCTACAATTATGAGTCTGCAGTCTGCCATACTGATTAATTTGATATTCACATACATTTATGAGTCTGCAGTTATTGACATTATATGGCTAAAATCTAACTGTGTTTTTGTGTCATGCGGTGTGTGTTACTCATTTGAAGCCTCATAGATGTCTTTTTGACAGATCACGCTTGTGAAAGGTAACACTCAGTGATGATTTTAGACGTTTTGTTAGGACCTTGTTGGTCTCATTTGTACCGCTTAACTGTAAGCCGAAACCCTGGCTAGTCTGTGTAGTCTTGTAAAAGTGCTTTCTTGGCAGGCCTTCTTGGAAATGGCATATGTTGAGGCAGCACAAGCCATGGTTCAGTATTATCAGCTTCAACCAGCCACAATTAACAACCAGAAACTTCTGATAAGGATGTCAAAGCGGTACAAAGAATTACAACTCAAGGTAATTATATATTATATTACATTAAGGTCACTTGGGATTTTATTTTTTTATTTGGGGGGGGGTATGGTTTAATTGGTGTTTTAATTTTGTTATTTTCATCTCTCATGTAAAGAAACCAGGAAAGGATGTCGACTCCATTATTCATGATATTCACTCGCAGAGAGAAAGAGACGAAATGCAAGAACTTGACCGGTATGAGCTTTTTCTTAATTTTTTTACACTTGACAAGTTAACACTGTTGACTCACATAAAATGTAGACATCAATGTTTAGTTTTAATTGTCATATGACATCCAAGGGTTATCCTTCACCTAAGCATTAAATAATCTCCAAGCAACTGGCCCAAGGGAACATGAAACGGCATTGGGGCAACCTCCCAAATATTGGTATTAAATGACTGAAGCCCAACCCTAACCTGTATTACTGACCCTGGGCATCTCCTCAGGTACCTACCAGAGCGACCAAGGTCCCGTAGCCCACATCGAGGCTCCTTAAGCCCACGCTCTCACAGCCCAAGCTTCACGTCATGCAGCTCCACACACAGTCCACAGGGGGGGCCCTGCCGGCCCGAATGGAACAATGGCATGGGTCCCCGCCGGCCTTCCTGGGACTGGACACCTCATCCCCGTCGGGAAGATGATCGGGAAAGGGACGAGGGACTCTGGAGGAACGGTGAAGATGACCGGCCCAACGGAAGAGTGCCTGATCGCAGGAAATCGTACCTGAAAGCTGGGGACCGTATCAGCCCCAGGACTATGGACGAGCGGGGTGGCAGAGACTGGTACTGCAGAGGCAGCCCTCAGGGTCCTACATTCCCATCCTACAGAGACATGGACGACTTCTACAAGAAGGAGCACCTTTATAAATCAGATAAGCCCTCCAGGCCACCTTATCCGCGACATGAAATGAAGGCGAAGAGGAGAGAGGCATCAGACTATCATAGGCCCAGCAGGCATTCAGAGTCCGACATGTCTGAGGAGCCCATCCCACCTAAAAGTCCAGAGGACAAAAAGCAAGGCTCGCCAGGGAGGGGAAGAAGCAAGAAACAAACTAGAAGACAAACAGCAGAGAAGGTCGAGAAAGATCCAAACAATAATGTACGTCACAGCACACTTAAGCATTTGTTTTCATAAATATGTCTTTAAGAATCATACATGCCGACTTTACGCTCTTACAGGGACAGCACCAAAGAGAAGAATCATCATCAAAGGAAAAGTCGGTTTCCCCTCACAGTGTGAAGAAGAATACAGATGTGACAGAGGCTGACCAGAACAAAGAGAGTGGGGTAAGGACAGCTTCTAACTCTGTAATCTACAGATAACATGGTCTCTTAAATAAACTGAAAAACATCTTTAAATGATTTAAAGGACTACACCTTTCAGCGCAATTACAGTATTCAGCTCTGATCTTACAAATGTTTTCATTCACTTCTTCTGAATGTATGTAACATTATTTGCCCCCAGCCTGAAGAGTGGGAGAGTGAAGATGACACAGAGGGAGAGTGCTGGTACCCAAAAAACATGGAGGAGCTTGTGACAGTGGACGAGGTCGGAGAAGAGGAGGACTCTATAATTGAGCCTGATATACCGGAGCTTCAGGAAGAGTCTCTCAAAGACGAGACTTCACCTGCAGGCCAGACAGAGGTCAAACCAGATGCCAACCCCACGACATCCTCTGATGTGGGGGTGCCACAGAAAAAGCACAGCCACCATGGCTCTCCTCCACGGGAAAACTCGGAGGAGGCCTCAGCGACCGATTCTTCTAAGGAGACCCAAGAGGACAAAAATACATTAGAGCCTGCTCAGGGCTCAGACCTCAACCATTTCCCCACAGAGGAGTTTAAGGCTGCTTTGGAGGAGACGTGTTCCGTGTCAGACATGAGTGGTGCTGATGCTCCTGTATTAGTGCCAGACTGCCTTTCAAATCACCATGGTGATTGTGATGGTGACAAGCCCACAGAGACAAACAGGGAAAATGACATGGAGAAGTCAGGGCACGTGACGGAGAATGAACACAAGGAGACTCTGATAAAGGAGGACAGCCAGTGTCAGAAGAAAGGTAGTCTATTATTTATTTAGTTTAGCTTGTGTTAAATTGTTCACAACCAAGCAACAGAGTGGATCGTGATAGGCTAATACTAGAAAAGTTATGAAGGACATTGTTTCCTATTCACAACTGTACGTGTCACAAGTGTTTTTGAATAAGTTTGAACAAGGGTACTGTTTTTGAATTTCATTTTATAGACCTCATACATGGTCATTCACCACTTCGGATAGACGCCGTGGCCCCATCACCATCCCGGGAACAAGATAAAGTGATCAATGAGCACAGTATACCACTGGGTAAGAGCATTACTGGCACCTAATTTTTTCCACCTGGTAATAATAAGTTTAATAGGTTGTCCTCATGTCCTCTATTATACCCCTCTTTCAGCTGAAGGTAACCCTCGTGTTTGAAAATTTAGGGTGTCTTTTCACATTTCATATTTGATAATAAGGATCAATTAGGAGGAAAACATGTTTTTAATGATGATATTTTACCACACCAGTGCCACTTTGTTATTGTTCAAGGCCAGTGATAATGTGACAATATCTTTGAATAAAGTGAATTATAGGATATTTGTGTTTAATAATTCCCTTTTTAGTGCAAAATAATACAGAAACAATTAGTATGTGTCGTGTTTAATTAATTTAACTATGCCTTGTGTTGATATGTTATTTTCTTTAGGTGTGGAGTTTATTGTGCCTAGAACAGCCTTCTACTGTAAACTGTGTGGCCTCTTCTACAGCAATGAGGTGGTGGCCAAAACAACTCACTGCAGAAGCACAGTTCATTACAGGAATCTCCAGGTCAGTTCAATGTATATTTATACTCGGAGTATGTGCATTGTTTACAAGAGCCTTGTCATACATAATTCATGTTGACTGCAGTATATTACAAATAAGAATTTACTGGATTTACAAGCAGATGGCTGGTGAAATCTATTCTTTTGTGTTTAATAGCGTTCGTATTTGTCGCAGTGTGTTTTAGATAGATAGATAGATAGATAGATACTTTATTGATCCCCAGGGGAAATTCAAGAAAAGTTTTAACCTCCACCCTAAATTAAAACATTCTTGTAGACAAATAATGTGCACTATATATCACATATCCACAGACAGTTGATGTTAAAGGAAGGGACAGACATTGTTGTTAATTAATTAATTTAAACACCGCCAGTATAGAATTGTTTTGCTTTAGCGGCTGATATCACACGTGTTTGTTTATGCTACTAAAAAGCACAAGCTCATTGCCTAACGCCAATATATAGTCTACAATTTCAAGAATCTCAACAAGCACTACATACTGTACATGGTGCTTATTTTTTCGAGGAGAAATTTCTCTCAACACTAAATTAATTCATTACAATCACAGCAGTATGTTTGGACAGATATTGAACATTCACTGGGCACGGTGACAAGAAAACTTACTGGTCATGTTAAGTAATAAAAGTCCAAAATACCCGATGAGTTATGTTCACATATGTTGGCCTATGCCAAGCCATAAGAGCAAGGCAGAGGAGATTGAGAACTCAGTTGGATGGCCTTTAGACTAAATGGCTGATCTAACAGCCTTTGGCTTGGGTTCATCACCACTTCCCCGACTGGGATGATCATGAGCGGGTCATTAGAAGAGAGGATTGTGCGTCTGGTTGTGTGCAGATACTGAAGGTGTCAGGGGTTAATGGCTACTGGGGGGTTGGATGGTATTTTTAATTGCAGAATGTGCTACGTATCTGGTCAGGGGGGACCAAAGGGCTTTGGATGGAAAGGGCGATGACTTTTAATGAGTTGTCAGGGTGAACATGAGATGGGTGCCACCACACATTTCTAGAGATTAAATAAAGAGATTTGGGGAGACAAACTGACATAATTTGGAGTAGGGGTGAAAACAGAAACTAAAAAAAACATCATCTTGTTGAATGTATTTTATCCTGATACTTTTCTTTTAAATATTTTTTTTTTCAAAATTGGCAGTAGTCAGGTGTTTGGTATGCTCATGTAACACAGAGAAAGTATGCAGTTCAGGGTGATGTTGTTGCCCTTTTGGCTTTGGGACTATTATTGAGCGAGTCATTGGGAAAAACATGTGCTGCCACCTTACGGAGACCCCCCCTTCTAAGGCTGGATTGGGTTTCTCATTAGCGTTCGTCTCACAACAGCAAGGCAACGACTCTGCACCAAGAACCACAAGAGAGAGGGCGCAGCTGAGATCCACCGGGAGCAGTGGATACGTTTGACGTTTGACAGATCGCATTCCCAGGGGGGTGGAGGGGAGAGGAGCGTTCGACAAAAAAAGTAGGCAAATACCAAAAACAGCTGTGCTGTCCGTCAAACTCGGTAGGAGGAGGAGCTGTGGGCGACAGAGGAGCAGTAGCTGGTGGAACAGCACGTTCCTTAGTTAGTGTGCTGCCTCTCCTGGCTGCAACCTATAACATGAGGGAGACCAGGGCTGCGTGCTACTTCCCAATGTACAAGAGCCTACAGAATTCCACTTTCACTCACTTCGTCTCTCTCGTTGTACCTTCTTTTTAAACGTACAATGCATTATATGCCACAAACATGTCAGGAAAAGAATGGGACACACTGCAGTGGCTAAAAACCTACATTTTACGCTGTTTTGCACACCAATTCAGTTTACAAATCCTTACGTCTACTTTTGAGTTTTATAACAGGTGTACAACATCTGAAATCAACTGACTGGGAATTATATGCATGTCCTGTTTTTTTACCCCTCCCCCCCCCAACAGAAATACCTGTCTCAGCTGGCAGAAGGAAGCCTGTTCATTGGCCAAATGGACCCATGTGGCTCAGAGTGATGGGTGGGAAGTGGCAAGTAATGGATGATGATGACTGTATGCATTCAGCCGCAGACTGAATATCAAGACAAGAACATGTGACGAGACAGAGAGGACAGGAAGATCAATAGTGTTGGTAAATGATACGGGAGAGAGTGAGAGAGAAAGAAAGAAAGAACGAGAGAAGGAAAGCACAAGAGGGTTATGATGGGGCCTCCAACATCTTACTAGGGAGGAGACGACTCAGGTGGATCGAAAGGGCAAGCCCTCGACATGATGAATAACACTCCAGAGTTCGTCACACGAAACTGAATTACTGTAGTGTTGCACAGTGACTCACACAATAACATCATTTTGAGTAAAACATTTTCAAGACCGTAGTAACACAGAGAGAGGAGTCTATAAAGACCTCTTGTTACCTTATACCATGCAATGGGTATTTTTTTCTCAAGGGCCATTAATGCACTGGAATAAGAAATATATTTTTATTTCTATTAAGATATTATATCGTGTATCTACATATAGTTATGTAATTACACAGACATATAGTGCCTTGCTAAATGCCTGAAATGACCTAAATTAGTTTAGTACATCCAAAACACCAAGGCCTTTAATTGTTGAGTCAACTTTAAAGACGGTGTCTCCTCACTGCAGTAAAAACAAAAAAGGCACAGAAGTATCCTCAGGTAATTCCCTAATTTTGTTAAATACTTGTGAATACATTTTGATGCAAATATTTCTTCAAATGCTTTGTACTTTTTGTGGATTGTATAGACTGTCATTTCGTATTTTGTCCTGTTTTATGGGGTGAGATTTATTTTCTTGCTGACTGTTACCAAAATTGGCTGTTCAAGTAATTCCCTTCATCTGTGCTCTCCTGCCTCATAAGATAAAAAGTAGTGCAATGGAGCCATCAAAATAGACTAAAATACAAATGCATTGTCTCCATGGACAGTGCTTTAACTGTAGAGATACTTGAATTGAACCATGCATTTTCTTTAAAAAAAGATGACAAAAAAATAGTAATTTACAAACAAAAATGTGCAACAAAAATAATTTATTTTTGGTGGTTGTTAGTGTATGTTATAGGTGTGACAAGACTTCCGTTTGTTTTCCGTTTGTTTTGTTGGTCATTTTGGTCTATTTGATATTTGGAAGCAGTGAATAAACTTCTTTGGAACAGCCCACATTATCTGCTTGTCTTACTCTTAAAGCAAACTAAAGCTTCAGAAGTAAAAAGAATGCACATACTGTTAAGGAGCATGTACACTCTTCAGGCACTTCTAGCACGTAGTACTAGTGCCCCCTGGTGTTTAAACTGAGTAGCCTGAATATCACTGAGCACCATGCATTAAGTAGTAAGTACTGTAAGTAAGTAGTAAGTATATATTCTTTTGATTTGGTCTCTGCATTTATCCCAATCCGTGAATTACACACCCAGCACACAGTGAACCATCACCATCACACAGAAACGTGCACAACAGAGATTGTATGCAATACGCAAACTAAGATCACTGTATGTTGTCCCCCATCTCCTTCTGCTACTCTACAAAAGCATCATCCAACCCCTTCTACTCTATTGCTCCCCCTGTTTCTTCACCATACTAAATGTCACCAGCAAGAACAAACTCATTAAAATCTCACACTTAGCATCCAAGATAATACAGCTCCCCACCCCCAGCCTCACTGATGCAAATGACACAGCCACCACACGCCTTGCACGCACCATAGCAAGCAGCCCTGACAACCCCCTGAACCGGTTCTTCACCCTACTCCCATCTGGCCGCAGATACAGAGCCCTGGACTGGAAAAAAGCGCACTTTAAGAAAAGTTTTGTACCCTCAGCAATCACTGCACTTAAACTCCTGTGACGATCATCCATCCCCCCTATTCATTTGTGTTTGCGTTGTCTGTACTGTCCAGCTTTTTGCTTATTTGGTGTCGAGGAGGGAGGGAAACTTGGGAGAGGGGGGTATGGGGTGTGTGTTATGTTATATGTATGAGGCTGTGGATATCCTGCATGGAATATAATAAGAATGATATGTGTGAAAAAGAATATCCTTATAGGACAATAAAGACTCTATACTATGTCAACACAGCGAGGTGAAGCACACACTAATCCCGACGCAGTGAGCTGCTTGCTACAGCGGCGCTCGGGGAGCAGTGAGGGGTTAGGTGCCTTGCTCAAGGGCACTTCAGCCGTTCCTACTGGTCGGGGTTCGAACCGGCAACCGCTAACCAGTAGGCCACGGCCTGCCCCCTCAGTGCTCTGCAGAAAACATATGTTCAACAGAGTAGGTTATTTAATATACTCTCCCAGTTGTATTGCACTTTGAACCTGATAGTTTTTTTTTTTAATTCCATTTTTGTAGTGGGTTCATTGGCTTGAAAACAGCCTCTTAAACTTGATTATTTTCTGGTTTACTTCCTTCTTTATGACGGTAATCTGAATAGTTTTGGTGTGTGAACAAAACTCCGCATTTGAGGAAGTCATCTTAGGCTTGGGAAACACTAAATAGCATTTTTATTTTACTATTTCTGGACCATGGATAATGATTAATTGAAAAGATTTTCACAACCTATAAACATACACCATTAACCCTACAGACACTGACTTACCCTAACACTGAAACACCCTAGACATTCTGGGAAATCTGCTCTTCTTGCTCTTTCTTGAATTCAACAAGGATGTCCACTTTCTGCACTGTAATACAAAGATGAGGATTAACTTGTGGTTTATAAATTTACATATTTATTTTATTAAACCAGCGGAAAAATAACCCCGGCCTCTTGCAACTTGTTACATATTTTTCTCATTTCTTTCCACTGTGACAATTACAACATGTCTCAAAAACATTCACACAAATGCACTTTCGCAAAGACAAGTGATTCTCTTTTATTCGGAAATATTTACAAATAATTCCACCGTGTGATTGAGCCTCGCCATTAGCCAATGAAGGGCTGGGACTGGAGGGGGTAATCATGGGACTGATGAAGGCACAAAAGTATGTTTCTCTCCCTACTGGCACACGCTTCTGTATGTTCCCTTCTCTTATTATAGAGCACGAGCAAGATAAAGTCCACTGCCAGTTTAAAGTAGTGGTTCTGAAATCGTCAAGTAAACGGCATAATGAGACCTGCGTGGTGAACAGGGGTGATGTGTATCAGCATCTGTTCTCTGGAAGTTACACTTGTGAGCCAGTGGTTTGTTTCTGAGGCGTAAGGTCAAGCTGGAGATAAATTCAGTCAGTCAGATATTCATTCAGAATTTTGATGGTTCATTTGTACACTTCATCTACAATCAATAAAAAAAGTCTGATCAAAAATAGCTGTTTGAAAATATCGCTTTAGTAATCATTTTACTTTGAGGCATCCATATTTCACCATATTTTGGTGAGTTTCTCTCAACGTTGAAAACAAACATCTCACATAACTGTTGCTGCCCTTCAGCTGCTCTGCCTGTTCGCTCAGAACAAGATTTCAAGTATGATCTTCAAAATCCCAATGAGGATGGTCCAGAAGATGGACTCTTCCTCCTCCTCAAAGTCCTCCTCTCCCCCTCCCTGAGGGTACCTGGGCTGGCTTTGGGACCCCTCTTCTGAGGGGTACGCATCCCTCTTGAAAGGGTCCTCGGACAGGGCAGTCTGGTCGTAGAACACCTTCATTTCAAACTCGCTCTCCTTGTGAGACGGGTGGCCATAGATACCGATACCCACCGGCCGGGTGAACTCCCCGGGCACCACCACCACGTCATGCCCGCACGTAACCGACTGCAGCTTGTAGGTGTCGAAGCTGGGCCGAAGCGTCTTGTCAGACACATAGAGGTCGGCGTCACCCTTAAGGCTGCGCATGTGCAGGATGATGCGCCCATCGTGGTTTAGACGCAGGTAGCTGTAGTTGCCCGCACCGATGTGGCCCTGCACCACGTGGAGCAAGACCCACTCCTTCGGCACGGCAAAGGCTGACGAGGAGTCATCATCGTCGAAGTGCAGGAAGCCTTGGGCCTGGGACAAGAGAAGCACCAGCGGTACCAGGACGCTCCAGCGACAAGGTACCATTCCGTCACGAGCAATCACAACCTGGGAGACACTGTGCCTCTACCATCCAAGGATAACCTTGGGTGGTAGGCATAAAGGACAGACCAGAATTATTATTTGCCACAAAAGGATATTCAGTGAGGGGGCCATGACTGCATCAGCATATTAAATCCAGTGAGATATGTGGACTACCACTCACTTTATCTCTACACATAGTAAAATGACACCTCTTGGGAGGCATCATGATGACTGATGACAAACTTGCTAAATATACCTCAGTGGCTTTTGCACAGGGCTTTTCACTGGGACAGAGGCATCCGCCACTTGCAGTCAAGCAAAGTAGCCTTGCCTAACATGTAACATGTAAAATGTATAATGTTAAATGTAATTTTATGTTATTTTTGTGACACATTATCAATACCCTGTCACCAAATATCAATATTTTACAAAATTCTTCATATTCTAAATGAACTCATCCGCCAATTTATCATACCAAAGTCACTAATTCACGCATGAACATACAGAAAGCATAAACACTGAAATGTGTCTAGAAACACTGAAATATGCATTTTAAAAATAAATGTTTTTGTTATGTCTTGAGAGACATATCTTTTGTTCTTTAAAAAATCCTTTGTAAAATGCAATGTATATAAGTTACATCACTCCAGCTTTTTGCCTTTTTCTTCTGCTTCACTAACGTTAAACAGATGTGTACTGTAGATTCCACTTTTGCAATGCATGGAGTAGTTTGTGGGTTTCCTAATTTCACAATCAACTGAACACGTGTAAGGGGAAAAACTACGCTAATTTTCCAAGCAAAACTACAATTTTATTATCATTTACTATGACATATCGCTAGTCATCATCTAACTTCTAGCTTGATAATATCACACTAGAGTGACTTGACAAACCTGCTAGACAGCTGACAATTTTGTCACAATTTCGTACGGACGACCAAACAGCTTTGTGTTGCACTTTTGTCTCACATTAGCGAGGGTTAGTGCATTCAATAGCAAAGACACTTGTACTAAACCATCGTCACTGCTTTATCTGTCACCCGAACAGGTGGCCAATTGACAAACTGACATTTGACAAACTGTTAGCTTAGCAGCAACATGAGTCAAGTTGACTGGGCTCGCTAGCATCCTGAGGCAAAACAGGTTAGCACCTTGGACCATTATCTCACACGAAGTTTAACTTAGCTATTGAAAGATATGGACGAGTATTTAAACAATTGACAGAAATACAGTCTCGTTATGTTTAAATGATCTTTTTTAGATTTCAACTTACCTGACCATAACGTCTGAAGAGGCAAGAATAACTATTTGTTATTTTAGAGGCGACAGCATTTCTCTCACTTGGTGTTACCGCTCCTTCTGCAGTTGCCACTTGCTTATCATAGTGCCATAGCGCCCCCAGCAGAACAGGTGGACAAATTGCACAACAAATCTCGACTTTTTCATTACAAAAAATATAGCTGACCTGCATTACGCAGTGTAGGAACCTTTTGTCACGTTTTACACTTTTTGTTTTGCATTTTAAAACTGGAATACTGATTGTACAGTATTAGTATGAGGCCTGTGCCTACTTTCTTTTCAGTGTACCTTCATTGTTGTGGGTCTTTAAGAATTTGAATTGATTAAATCCAAGATGTCCACTGTCATAGTTGTTTTGCGTCATAACACTCCTCACAGACATAGCAGAAGTAAATGGATTTGCCATTTCAGTAAAAAACATAATATCTACTTATATAGCTTTGGGAGATTAATTTAGATATTATGCATTCAATTTTGTATCCAATGAAATTCCATGGTAAGGGTTCACATTATTCTTGAAAGGCAAAATCTGTAGATCTCCAACAGCCAATGGCACTACTCTGGATTGGCAACTCCCCATATTGTGCACCACTGTTGTGGTTTAGAAGGTTAATTTAAGTTCCGCTTCCAAATGAGTCATTAAGCCGCAAACAGCTACTCATTCACCCTCAGTATGTGCTCCACTGAAACAAGGACGCAGGATAACATCTAAATGAACAATTGGGAGTTTACCACACAGATGTCTTATGATTAATGCTTGACATTTGTTACTCATACAGCTATGCAAGATCAGATAGACCAATTAACACTGTCCCTGGCTCTTCTAAGCACAACATTGATTTATGATAAATGTGTGACATTAGTTATTCATAACCTTATGCAAGATCAGATGGACCCATGCACTCTGTCTTCGACTCTCATAGGTACAAACATGCCTTGAATAGTTTATGAATAGACCAATAAACTATTCTTGGGTTTCAAGTCTATATGTAAGGAATTCATGTTTAACTGAACCTCACCACATGGTTGGTAGTGACTATGTTCTGATTGAGGGACCAAGGGTGTCTGTTAGTGCTGTAGTGTGTCTAAGTCAGAGCCAGGGGGCAGTGTGCTGCATTGTTGAACAGTAATCAGCCCAAAGAAACATTTCTCACATGGCTTTGTTGTATCAGCATATTATTTTTTTTTATCATATATCCGCTTGGACAACAGTCAGTGCCAATTTTATCCATGCTGAATCAGACTCTATGACACAAACAAATGATGTTTGAATAGTTTTGATATTCAAATCAGATCGACAGATCCTCGACTCTTTCTGGTCGCTACCACAAAGCATAGAACATCATCAGCAGAGCTTCTGAATAAGAGCATACATGTGAAAACAAAAACGAAAACAAAAAAATCCTTTTTTTTTTTTACTTTACAGTGTTACATCCCTTTGGGCTATTTCAACAGTACCCCAGTCTCCATCTTCAGATCAAATAAACAACATCCCCCCCCACCCCCCCCCCCGATAACCTACATCATATAATGTATTTATCTACAGATGTATTATATTGTTAAGTATTGTATGAACGTTTGATACAGCATTTTATTTGTACTAAATGAATCTCACCATCAATGCTGAATGGTGAATTGCTCATTGTGAATGATCATAGAAAACAATTGAACCAGATTAGCAACTGTTAACTTATATATCAAAAACTTGATTTCAGGCATGCACTTTCACACCTCACACATAAAATCAACGGTACTAATTTAACATCATTTTTTAATCATTTTTTTCTTTTTTACTTTTAATGAACACCAACTGCATTTCTTTTTTAACAAAAGCACAACAAATGTTTCTGGGAAAGACTGTCAATTGATTGAATGATCACCTTTAAGGTTCAAAGCCACATCAAATAGTAAATTCTATAGACAGATATATCTGTTCGACAAGGCTATGTGGAATCCCATGACACTTAAACACTTGGTGGAGATAGGCTACAATTAACCACTTTGAATAGTTATTGCAAACTTTTCTTTTTCCTCAAAACCAATTTTAAGGCCTTAAAAGTACAAGGTGTAAATAATCACTTCACTTCAATATTTCAAAATGGGCCAAAATATCACTAGATTCTCAAGTAAATTAATCCTACAGGCCCACAATTTCCCTATTTGTACTCCCATACAATTTACACAAGATTAATCACTGAATATATACTTTATAAAAAGTTTTTCTTCAAAAAGCTTTCTTTCTGTTTACTGTGTCAGACATATATAGATGCTTGGATATGTAGTTTGCTTTGTTTGCTTTTGCCTTTTCTTTATCCTTTCTCATTCCTTTCAACCATTCTTTAGTCCCCAGATGGACTGTAGCAACAGGTTGTGTGTGGTGAGTGTAATGGGACAAGTGGTAATGTTTGTTTTTCTCTCAGGGAGTAAAAGTATACAAGAAACCATATATGAACCAGGTACATCTCTTGTCAAGATCATTCATAGAGGTGAGTGAAGGGGGAGTGGGGTGAGGGTGGGAGGGGGGAGGGGTGACAAGACTCGCGTCATACAATAACATACAGTACCATGCTAGCTCTGATCGGTTGCTGCTAACCGTTATTAGCGATGGAGATCAGTGTCGTTGCCGTTAAGTCCACAATACCATCGGACGCCAAACCATCTGGCCCCATTCTGCCCGCACGCTTTTCACCTTTGTGTCGTTTCCCACGTCTCCATCCTGTGTGAAGATATGCTTTACAAAACGCAACTTGTATCGGGAAGTGAGGAAAATGCAGGAAGTAACTCTGTCTGTGCAGAAAACAAACATTGAACAATAAAAACATAAAAACATCTAACCTTGGAGAAGTGCTGTGTCTCTCTTTTTTTTTTTAAGGATGGACTGAAGGTACAAATAGACAAAAAAAGCAATTCACATTTGTTGTACAACTGTGTGCAAGTATATAGAAATTGCATGAAAGACAAAGCCTCTATAATGCATGTGTGCAGTGTGTGCGCGTGTGCTGTGCATGTGCTGTGCGTGTGCAGTGTGTGTGCAGTGTGTGTGTGTGTGTGTGTGTGTGTGTGTGTGTGTGTGGTGATATTCTTAAATCAGCTGGAGAATCCAACAATTCCTTTTCAATCTCAGAAGGGCAGAATGCGGCTCACTACATTCCTCGTCAAGACTAGAGCGAATTTGGTAGGTTTTGAAGTTTATCTTGAAACACTAAAATGGAAATGGTTGCACAATTATCAATATTGATTGTTATCTTCAAGACTAGTTTTTTTTTTTTTTTTTTAATTCTTCTTTTCATCTTCTTGTTGTCTGCCGCTTGGTTGATTTTACAAAAAAGAAGCCCAGTTTCTTGTTTGTATAGTTTGCTGGGCCTCCAGTGTTAGTGGATGGGCTGGCGGAGAGAGGCAGCAATCACTGCTGGGAGGTCTGAAGTGGGAGGAGCAGGATGGAGGATGGGGTCAGGGGTCAGACGGGCGGGGCCTTGCGCTGCAGAAAGTACTGGTGGATGTCCTCGGCGTCACGCTTAAGCCACGCAGCGTTCAGGAGAATGTTCTCGCAGCACTGCTGTACCGTGCGCTCTGCTGCCGGCGCGTGGTGGCTCTCAAAGAAGCTCTGGAACAAACGCACAAGGTGTCGTCATGTCATGCCCATCATGCATTCATTCAATCAATCATTTAATCATTCATTCATTTAGTCATTAATTAAATCATTCATTTATTCATTTGTTGTGTTATCTCAGAAATGTTAATATTCAACCTGGGGACTGAATTGAAGTCTATAGCAGAGAGAAAGATATTGATACCATAAACACATATATACACACATACTGCAATATACTGCTTGTTAATCTGGACAGTTTTAGTTTTTTTTTAGTTGCTTTAAAACCAGTTGAACAAGTAACAAACATGCACACAAAGCATGATCAATATATTTACACGTTTATTCCATTATTCCCTTGTTTTGGTGATTTAATAGATTTATTTGTGAGTTTGTTCACTCTTTCCGTAATTTATCAAAAATAGCATCTGTTACTTAAAAAACATTACTTAAAACCCCTAAGTAGTGACTGAGGGCAATTTGACACAGACCCATTTTTAGCTTGCATTAAGCCATTAGCCCAAAACTGTGCAGCAGAGTCGGAGTAGATTAATGGACAAGCAGCACTCACCTTCACCTCTGCAGCCATTTTGTCCACCGCAAATCCATCCACAGTGAGCTAGGAGAGAACACGCAGACATTTATGACAAATCCATCCACAGTGAGCTAGGAGAGAACACGCAGACATTTATGATGGCACAGGCGCTCTTGATCTGTTGTTTTGAAGGGACTCGCATGTGCCATAAACTTTTTCATTTCCACTAATCACTCTATCTGTTAGGAATGACATTCAAAATAGAGCTGGCTCGGAGTAAACAGGATGCTGACTAACACGCTGACACGCAGCATGTCCAGGTCAATTAAACATGATTGCCCCTTGTAGAGCATAGGTCAGTCCAATATAAGAATCCTCCTATTAAATACTCGTCTCACAAATAAAGGTAGCGCGTATACGACGAAAGGTCTACTTATCTGCAAAGTAACAAAGTGGCCTAATTTATCCAGCAGACAGCAGCCAGAAATAAAAGAGCTTTAGTCATTTCCATATTGTAGATAAAGGCACCGCACTGACACTCTGCTGTCTGACAGTCTTTGCGTTCAATAGAAGACTATCTTGCTGGCTCTTGTGGCATGAAAAAGAGCAGATTGTCGTATCATAATTGTCATTTCTGAAAGAAGCAGGCCTTTGAAACTCACACTCCAGACACATGCTTATGTTCCCATGAGCAGGCTCGGCCAGTACACATTTCTGTTTCACATGAGAATCATGTGTCTGAACGCCGCTCCAAGGAACAGAGGCCAGTTAAACAGCTCAATTCTGACTCACATAGTAATACAATTACGATAATCCAAACGCACAGAATTGTGCAGCGCTCAACATGAACGCGTCATGAGGGTGGTTATGACTGACTCATTACAGCAGATGCACAGCTTTGCAACGGATCTGACAAAGAAATATGGAAAAATGCTACCGTCACTGACTTACTGACAAATTGAGCCAACCCAAAAAGTGAATGTGAAAGAGCATGTGCAAAAGTTTGTGTGTGCACTCTCATGTATGGCTGAGCGTGTGTGTGCGTACAACATCCATGTACACTTAAATGATTGTGGCTGGCCATGTGCTTGTCTGTGCACGTACAAGTAGTTATACGCATGTCTCTGCATGACGGGTGTCTGTGAACTGCAGACACACATATGGCAGTTGCGCCCGCTCACCTTGATGAGTCGTGATATGAGGAAGCCGCCCTGGTACCGGTTGTGAAGCTCCTCCCAGTTGTCCTTCACGAACTTCCACGCTGCTTTCCGGCCGTGCTTGCTGCTGCCCGCCACGCCCCCGATCACAGACACCGTGTCCTGAGGACGCACCTCCTCCTGTGCGGGTCACATGACATGCTTGAGGCTGCGCCCCTCCACAAACACACAACAGGAACGATTCCATACACACATGCCCCTCCCTCATCTATAGTGGCAGGAAAAATCTTAATCTTTATTTATAGTATTAATGTATACATGTGCAATATCACATATATGCTTGAACTATAACTGTATGTATACAGGGCCTGGAAGCCGATGTACACACAGCCCTTAGGATAGACTAGAGTTGCCATAGACACGTACACATAGCCCTTAGGATAGACTAGAGTTGCCATAGACACGTGCAGTCACATTTGATGGAGTAAGTAACCTGTGTAAGTAACCAAGAGCTACCTGGCTAACCTCTCCATGGTAATGAGGAAGAACAGCGACGAAGGACTATTAAAGTGAAACTACTGGGACTGTCCACTGTCCAGTATGCACAGTGAAGTAATGGGAGATAAAGGGGGATCATACCGAGAGGGCAAAGGTCAGGACCCTCTGGATGAGATCGGGAGCAGAGATGGCCCCCAGCACCCGCTCGATACGATTCTTCTCCTCCTGCATGTCCGCCTGCTTATGGAGCTGCAGGAGAGGGGGAGAGAGAGAGAGAGAGAGAGAGACATGAATGAAGAGAGGGAGAGAGACAGAGGGAGAGACAGAGGGAGAGAGAGGTAGAATGAGAGCAATCCAGAGGCCAAGATATGGATGTATAGAGAGGGATATGATTGGGTGCAAAATACACAGGGGAGTGGGGCAAATAGACATATTGAATACAAAGAAGGGCAGAACTATTCTCTCCATAGCTTGACAACACGGAAGAAACAGTCTGGAGGTGAAATTGTCAAAGAAAAAATGAGGGGGGGGGAGGGGTTAATTTACCTTAAACATTGTGTCCAGCGTTGTACTGTCTCCATGCTTAAGGACTGTAAGATATACCTGAAAGACAAACACGTTTTTCATTTGTACAGAATCAGGAACACTTTGTACATAAACTCAAAGACAGAAATGACAGAGACAAATTTCAAATAGCATTTATAAGTTGTGTTTAATGAGAACTAAATCAAATCTTTCTATTACTACTCCTGTAAAGTCTCGCTCCCAAGTCCTCTCCATCCCCTAATCCTGTAACTCTTTGCAAGCATCAAGTCTTACATAGGACTTCCCCTTAGTTACTCAATCAGTGTTTAACAATTCACACAGTGTGAACTGCTTAAAGGCCATGAATATCAAGTTCAAGAGTGAGAGCGAGAGCGAGAGTGTGTTTGAGAGGCTGTGGTCCTGTGTGCTTGTGAGACACTGAATTTCTGTGTCTAAAGAAATTTGTATGCACTGCTTCTATAGGACTGACAGTATATGTTTCTGTGTGTATGCATGTGCATGTTTGCCTGTGGGCATGTAGCATGCGTGCCTGAACAAACTGTCAATGTGCCTGTGTGTGTGTGTGTGTGTGTGTGTGTGTGTGTGTGTGTGTGTGTGTTTGAGTGCGCACGTTTGTGTGTTTGAGTGCGCACGTGTGTGTGTGTGTGTGTGTGTGTGTGTGTGTGTGTGTGTGTGCACGCGCATGTTTGTGTATGCGTGTCAATCAAGTGTCCCTGGGCACAAGAGCCTCCTGGCCTCCCACCAAAATGCAAAACACAAGTGACTCCAACTACCCTGTGTTCTTCTTGCATGTAGGACCTGAATAGTAAAACTGCTTACAGGGAATCTGACTTGGTGCCAATGTTTGCATTCACATCAACATGTAACACTTGTGACAACAGCACGCATTGAACACTGCTATAAATACATACTCCAACTGACTTCACCATGGGAGCCATAATCAGGCAGGTGGGGGGTGAGGGCTCTCATAGTCCCCAGTCCCCATGTAAAAGAAACATCCACGCACAGCAGGGGGCAGCCGTGGTCTACTGGTTAGGAAATCAGACTTGTGACCGAAGGATGGCCCATTTGACCCGGCTGGTAGGAGAAATGTGGTTGAATATCGCTCTCCCTTGTCCACATCCACGGCTGAGTGTGTTTGTGTGTGTTTGTGTGTGTGTGTGTGTGTGTGTGTGTGTGTGTGTGTGTGTGTGTGTGTGTGTGTGTAAAAACCATGGATGGGTAAAATGCAGTCGGATAGTACCTCGGGATCAATAAATATTGATCATCAATCTGTCTAGCCAGCCCATCGTCTCACAACACTTCCTGCTAAGAGTATCTGAATCCAAAACCAGGTGAAGCCCAGCTCACTGGCTCGGCTGAGAGGATAAATAAATGATGTGGAATGAGTCACAAGACAGACAGGTGAGTGTGAGCATTTATCTGTGTCAATACACAGCTAAGAAGCTGGGCCCAGATTCAGAGTAATACCCAATAATGCTTCAGCTCCTCCACAGCCTTTCTCCAGAGCTGGCTCTGTGTTATGGCTCTGCTTCTCTCACACATGTCTATATTGCCTTATGCATGCTTGTGCATATGTGTGTGAGTCTGTGCATGCATGTACATGTCTGTGTATGTGTATGTGTGTGTGCTTATCTGTGTATACGTGTATATGCATGTTTGTTTAAGTATATTCGTATGTATGTGCACGAATATGCCTGCACTGTGCAGGCATTTACTTGTATGTTTTTATGCATGTGTGTACATGCATAAATATGTGTGTTTATGTGTGTGCATGTATATAAATATGTATGTGTGTGTATGTGTGTTTATATGTGTGCATCATGCGTAATGTGAGAGTGTGCAGGTGTGTGTGTGTGTGTGTGTGGAGACGGGCTGTGCAGAGCTTACTGGGCTCCTGAGGTCTGCCGAGAGGATCTGCTTGCCCTCCACATGGTCCTTAAACCTCCGGCGGGCCTCCTCCAGCGTGGGCTTATGGCCCGCCTTCCCAAGCTTACCCAGAACCAGACCCCGCAACAGAGCATCCAGGTGGCCTACACACAGGGGAGGGGAGAGAGAGAGAGAGAGAGAGAGAGAGAGAGAGAGAGAGAGAGAGGAGAAAGAACATTAGGCAGAAATGAAATGGCAGAGAATGAGGAAAAGGGGGAGAGATAAGGAAAAGAGGAGAAAAGCAAGTAAAGGTAGAGAGAAGGAAGGTGTGAGAAGAAAGAAAGAAAGAAAGAAAGAGATATACAGAGAGAAATCAATTAGGGGAGAAGTAAGGAGATGGAGGAAGAGAAAGAGGAGAGAAGAGTGTGAAGGAGAATGCAGAGAGAGAGAGAGAGAGAGAGAGAGAGAGAGAGAGAGAACGAACATCATTAGCACTCGGTTTCACAGTTCACAGAACAAGCACCCAGGAGAATAAGGCCACATTGTCCCTGCTTCATTTGGTCCCGTCTCCACCAACAGAGCACCCCCCCCCCCCCCCCCCCCCCCCCCCCCCGGTCTCAAGGACCGCAGCACCGTACAGTAGAACACACAACGCTTTAAAATGTCTGCTGTTATCATATACCAACAGGCCAACCAGCACAGCACACAAATGCCTTTTACTGTTTTGGAGTCGAGCCCAAAACATTGCGTCCTACCACCTGGGCCTTATCAGCTGTCTGGGTCGTTACCATCTGTGGTGCCTGCTTCTTAAATTCTCTTCTTAAATTAACACCCCCCCACCCTCCCCCTCCTCCTCCTCATCTTCATCATCCTTGTCCTCACCAGACCCTGGCCCTTGAGGCCCACCTTCGCCCGGCTTGCTGTCCCAGCCCAGCTTGAGGCCGATGGGGGTGAAGAGGTCGCGGATGAACTCCTGGATGTCCTCGTGGTAGTCGGTGTGGGAGAGGAGCGAGGAGAGCACGCCCAGGTTGCAGCTCAGGTCGCTCCACACCGTGTAGTTGGGCTCATTCACAAAGGCCTCCATCAGCTTCAGCACCTCCACCGTGCTGATCATGCCGGCCCGTGCCTGCAGGGGGCGACGGAGAGACGGGGGGGGGGGTAGAGGGAGAGAATATGTCATTCACAAAACGCCTCTGTTCTAGTCTTCAAAAACGAGGAACTGCAAGAGTGGGTTTGATCAGGTGCAGTTTGCCAAAAGGATTGCAACAGTACGTCATTTTTGAAAATCGGGCACATGGATCAAATACTACAGATCAGAGAGAGATAATAAAGATGAAAGACAGAGGGCAGAGAAAGCGTGAAGAGAGAGAAAGGGGAAGGGCAACAAAAAGAAAAAGAAGAAAAGGGGAGGAAAGAGTTGGAAAGAAAAACAGGACACAGGCAACATAAAAGGGGGTGTGTCAAAATAAAAGAGTTGAAGAGTGTTATACTGCGTGCGTGTGTGTGTGTGGGCAAAGGTGAGGGAAGACAAAAACACAACAGAAGGTAACGTACGCCAGTCACAAATGTCACAGTGATGACACCACAGCTAGAGTCAATCATTGACACGTTTAACTACAGCTGCTTCTAATAGTGGCATGCCTCTCCTCCCTTCTTTATCTATGTTAATATGGGCAAACCAAGAGCTCTTCAGCTCTCAAGAAACAACAAGGAGGGAAGTTAAGGTTGCCATTGCAGAGATAAGAGACCTTCACCTACAGTGACAGCAGTAAAAATAAAGTGATGAAACCGCACCAAATGTACAGTAAATGAGCATGTTAATGGCTCTTGTGTGTGTGTGTGTGTGTGTGTCATGGGTGATTGTGCGGGTCCTACACGCTGACCTAGTCGTGAAGCAAAGCCTGCCACTGACCCACGTGTGAGCCAGCGCAAATACAAAAGCAACATTGCAAAACTTGCCCAATGTCAGCACTCAGCAGCTAAGAGCCACGGAGAGCTAAGCTGTATTTAGATTAGCTCTAGGTAGCTTAGCTTGGCTGGCCCCATTGCTAACCTTTGCTTTGTTTCTACTCCCCCGGCCCACATTCAGCTCAAGCTAATATCTGATTTATGGCCGCGGCGGTCCCTCAGCCTAGCGACGCCGCGGCTAGCCCCTCTCGGTGGCTCACCAGAGAGAAGAGGTCGTTCTGGAGGCCCAGTCGGTCCACAGGCAGCAAGGTGAGGTCTCGGACGCCCGGCAGCAGGCTCTCCAACATGGCCGAGCTGTACTGGATACGGTAGAAGCCCACTGTGCCTGGGTTAATCTGCAAGAGACAAAAAGAGACTATCGGGGTCTGGAGGGATGGACGCTAGAGTGGTCAAAATGGGAATAAAAAGAGAGAAAGAACAAAGCCAACGAGCCAACTGATATATGTTTATATTATTAATTGCTGCTGTAACACCATAATTTCCCTTTAGGAATGAATAAAGTACTCTATCCATCTCTCTCTTCTCTCTAAGAGGAGAGGGGTGTGGTGGGGGAGCCGAATTCCCTTTTAGAGACACATGGGGCTTTTGACTACTTTTAGCCACCAGGGAAAGCATTTATGAGGGGACGAGCGACTGAAATTTCCCACCAGCAAGCTGCAAAATTCAAGGACCGAGAGAGATTATGCATGCTTTGGCTCAATTAAGGGATCATGACCCAACAACAAAAAAACATTTGCAACACTCTGGACGGCATCCAATGCTTCCAGGGCACATTTCCTGTGCAGCATTTGTGAAAGGGTCTCTGCTAGCGCAAGGTTTGCAAGATGAACATGCTGATTCAAGTGTAAGTTTGTGTAAGGGTGTGTGGGTGTGTGTGTGTGTCCTTCTTACAAGCACTTTTGCAAGGACCAAGTATACTATACTATACTTTACTGCTGCAAAGACAACTATACTATTTGAATCAACTGTGCGAAATGCTTACAGGCTTATCTTGATTTCATACAACCTTACTTTACATCAGAATAATCAAAGCATTTCCAGACTTCCCAATAAGAGATTTCATCTCATCAAATGACTCAACTGAATTGAAACATAAACAAACAAAAAACAAAGCTACTGGCCTGACCTTAACCCACTGCTCAGGGCTGATGTTGGGAACGGTGACTGTGGTTTCGGGTTGGTCCAGGAGCACTTTCATCTTGGTGCAGGCAGGGTCCTCACTCGAACAAATACTGATAGGAACCATCCAACTGGGGCAATCCTCTCCTGCAATCACAGAGCGAGCAGATAACCATCAGAACGGCTGTAAACCATAGATATCGATAGTGGCCATTTTAGTTGTCCCAGCATGCAATGAAAATAAATGGCACCCTGTAATTTGCCATTATGCTATTTGCCACTGCAGATGACTGGAGGACCATTATGACATAAAATGCATACACATGACATGTGCATAGAACACATTGCTTTAATATTTTTTTTTTTGCTACATAAGTTTACTCTGCTAAAATTGCTCCTGAAGTCCACAAGATGGTAGCCTGACGTAGTCATACTCAATTCTAGTCAGAATATGAGTCTGATACTGCTCTATTGGGATGTAATTATGGGGTGTATTTCAACCGATACAGGGAGGAATGCCTCTGCACTCAATTGGATAGACCTAATCAATCAGCGCAACAAAATAGCTTACCATGAGGTGTAGGAAGAAAACACACAAACCATCCTTCTTCTCCTATATCCCTCCGTTTTTAAAAATAATTCTGAACAGTGATATGCTACAAACATGTTAAACAGCTGGGAAAGGCTGTCGCAAATCCCTCGAACAGGTGGTCAATCAGAGATTTCAAACGAACGAGGGAACATGTCACAATGCAACAGCGCTGTTTTCCCTTGATGAAAGTGAAACCACGAGTTTTCCCACATCTCAACTTTGGCCAAAGTTTTCAGAAATAATCGTTTTCAGTGATACAACCTCATTAAATAATATGAATGTTCCATATGGGGTCTTAAAAGCCATGTATCCTTCTAGCCACAGCGTTTTTGTTTCAAACATAAGCCTAATCAAAGCGTGCTCAGATGACGTGATAGACCAGGCGCTGTTGCTCACCTGTCCATCATCGTAAAGCCTAATTTGATTGGTCCGCCCGATATAGGGCGAGCATACCAGATGCCAGACCGAACTTCCCGACCTCAAATGTTGTGGGCGGGACTAAGTTCGGAATGGCACCCAGGCTAACAAGATGGTGCAAGACCTTGTCTATCTCTTGCGTCACATCGAATATACGAAAGGACAAATTTACAAGAACTAATGTTGCAAGATGGCTGTAGGGACTCTCAGTGGTATACAAACCAATATATGAGATAAATAAATGTCCATGTATTGCAGAGTCAAATCGTACTACTTGTTCTATTGCAGTAACGATGTATCATGGCCCATATATTATTGTAATATTAATATAATTATAATATTGTATAGTGGACTTTGAAGCAATTCCCACACCCCTACTTCAGAGACTTTGGCAAATGACTATCTGTGCTATGCACTGCTTCCCAACCAAGGAATTCAAAGAAAAAGGAAACTGAGTCTTAGCCTCCCACTCAGCATAGCTGCCTGAAACAGTGATGTAACATGAAATACCGGTCTCACGTCTTGACCTACAACTCCCATGAAGGCATTTGTACGTGCACACACACACACACACAGCCCCCTCCCCCAGATCTCACACACGATGACTGATAGAAGAAAAAGTCTTTGAACAAACACTATGTTCCCTTCAGGGTGAGTGTGACCCGTGAGTTAGTTGGGTGTGTACAGTTCACAGTGCTACTGCAAGCTCCTCTCACCGTTGTGTGGTCCACTAGCGCAGAACTTCTTCTGAGAGATCTTGAGCACACGATCCTCCCCTTGCTGAGAAAACAGAGAGCATTGCAAAAACTGATCAGCAAAATATGGGCACTCACAGAACATACTGCAAATGTCTCGCAAGAGTAACTGGCTGAATTACTGACTGTTGCACTGTTAATCAAAACAGTTCAGAAATAAACTACGTTCATTATTTTTTTAATATTCTCATGTCCAATTATTGTATAGTCCTGCTGACACAGAGAGAACACACACAGGGATAATGGCACACTGACTAGTTCTGACGAGTCCTCAATAGTATCAATAGAAAGGGCAGTTTAAAAACTCAAGTGTGTCAATAGAAAGGGACAGTTTTAGAAACCGGCTGCTGCACCTGTTCCTGGTCCACTACGATGATGGGGAAGCCCATTTGCTTGGTCCAGGAGTTCATGACCGCAGCTATGGGCTTCCCACTGGCCTGCTCCAAACAGTCCCACAGGTCCTCTGGACAGAAGGGCAAATGAGATTCAACATCCAGCAAACATCAACACTTTCAGACAGTCAAAAAACCCTGTTGTGGTTGTGGTGTAGTGCCTGAGAATTATTCAAGGTCAACTCTCCACCAAGGCAGGTAATAGTAGTACTCGAAACAAAACAAAACAAAACAAAACAAAACAAAACAACACAAAACAAAGCACATGGCCATATCCTATATTTGGCAAACTATTACCGTCTGCTTTTAAACTGATGAAGGGAACATTCATTTTAATGAAACTCATGTTGCAACTGAAGTGGGAGCTTTCTCCAGTGCCTCTGGCTCCATAATGACGTTAAAGAGGCAAAGGGACCCTGTCCAGACCCACGTTAATGTGGTTCAAATGTCCACCGCTCCCTCCACCAGGCCTGGGGGGGCGGGGCGTTAGTCCAGGCTGATGATACAGCATTAGTCCAAGGTGCCATCCTGACAGACTGAGTTCCAGCCCAATCAAAGGCACCAGACCAAGACAGAGCCACTCAGCTCCACACTCACACACCCCGAAGGGCTTCAGATGTGTTTGAGAAGCGCTGCAGCCCTGCTACTCAGGAGGGAGGAGCCTCGAGGTAGAGGGCTGGAGTTGGCCACCAGTGGTTAGAGACCGTGTCCAGTGGTCGTTAGAGCCCGTGTCCAGTGGTCGTTAGAGACCGTGTCCAGTGGTCGTTAGAGACCGTGTCCAGTGTTTGTTTACAAGTCTCTCACACCTTGGCCAGATAAGAGAAATGTTTAAATTCCCCCCAAAAATGTTCTTGATTTGTGAGAGGGCTGCTCAAAGAAGTGATTCAAGCTACAATCTACAAACGCTTTTACATTTGCAGTCAGTGCCTGAAACAACCCACTATAATAAGTTGTATCTGACAAACAAAGAAAGTTCAGGTAACAGGCAAAGATTTAAAGAGGTTGCTTTAATTTGCTCTTAACTTGTAAACATGTCATCTGGGGAGTGTTTAAAGGAACACGGCAACTTTTTGGGAAATGAGCTTATTTGCCGTCTACCCTAGAGTTAGATAAGAGGATATATGCCTCGCTCTGTGTGTGCGAATTAACTCAGTCTGAGTTACCATTAGCCTAGCTTAGCATAACTCATTGGATGTGGGTTGTTCCAGTTAGCCTATAGCTACCCTAGCCTATAGCTTAAACTACAACCCCATTCCCCCAAACGTTGGCGTGTTTCTTTAAGCACTTTCTCTGATGCCTTGCCATCATGAGTCATTTGATCAGTTTTGCAAACTCCCAAGACGACTACCACAGATAATACTTATTAACACCTGCCAGACCTCAAAGCAAACAAACAAAAAAGCATGTTGGAACATGTTCAGAACGTCCACAGAAAAAAGAAAGAAAGAAAAATATCTCCAGGGCTCATTCTGTGCAAGAGAGATAGGCTTATCTATCTAGATCCATGTCCATTTGACACACGCACACACACCTTTCTCGCAACTTCTGTACCCTTGCAGAGGTTGCGAGACAACAAAGGTTAAAAATAAACACAAACTGTCTGAAGACATGTACAGATGGTGGAAGCCTGCAGCAGGAAAGCTGCTGTTTGGGTCTCTTACCACACACACATACATACACACACACACACACACACACACACACACACATTTGCCTTCATCAAACAAACTTTCATTCTCATTCTCTTCTGTCTCTCTCATTTCCACCCACATGTGTGCGTACACGCGTACACACACACACACACACATCAATCTCTTAGAATCTCTTTGTCAGTGTATTGAACAAATCAACAACAGGATGTCTCAATTTTCTTCAGCTGAACAAAGAAAAAAATTATATTTGGTAAAAAGGAGGAAAGACTTAAGGCTGTGGTACGGTCCTGCGTCACATTTGCGCATGTCCAAGACATTTTTTCCGTGGACGTGAAGCATACTCCAACTTCTGCTGTCCTGAATGCGCGTTAGATTATTAAGGTTAGCGCCTGCGCACTACGGATTAACTGTGATACTCTGCCCCACCAACTGGGGGCGGTACGTCGAGCCTGAAAGTAGGACACAACCGACACAAACGCCTGAAGAAAAGAAGAACATGGGATGTGCGAGCGAAGGAAGAGCAAGTGAAGGAGTGTTCCACACGTATGTGCAAAAGATGCGGCTGTTAGATGAGGAAAAGCACCACGAGTACTTTCGCCTGTCTGCTGGGAAGTTTGATAAGAAAATTGAGACATCCTGTTGGCGATTCTACCGAATTCGTGCAAATTGCTGTCCCAGACCCTAAAAATTGATTTAAAAAGCATTTATACAGAAAAATGTTACATATTTATAAAGATCTTTTTATTATCTATTAAGAATTAAAACAATATTTGAGGTAGCATCAAGCTTAATATGTATAAAATCATCATGTTTAGGGTACTTTCAATTGAGAGGTGGCTGTCCCAAATCCTAAGGCCTAAATTTCAATCATTTTTGTAATTTTTTCCACGCATGTTTTTATAAAGATCTTTTGAATACCTATGATAAAATCATATTTTTTTCAAAAATCACAAATCATTATGTAAAAAATGTTGTCCCGCATTTTTATGTCACAACCGAAGCACTGTAAGGTATAGCCCATAGGATGATAATGATTTTAGCCACACAGCTCCATTTTGGACCAGGAAGTGTGTGCATCTCTCTCTCTCTCTCATGGCCACATGGTGAGTAGATCAGTCCAAAAATTTTTGAGTAAATGCATTCAAAAGTCTCAAAATCAGGCTGGTGACATTTAAGAATGTCACTACCGAGCAGATATTTATTTCAATTAATCAAGTTGTTTTGGTTGTTTTTTCTGAAAATGTAGTTTTTATTTGTGTATAAATGTTCAGAACTGTGCTATCTAACCATGTGCTGACTAGCATCTTTGAGATTTACCTTTTCGTCACTACCGAAACAGTCACAACCGAAACATAAATTGAAGTTTCGGTTGTGACGAGATTGTTTCGGTAGTGACTAAATGGAACGCTAGGTCCTATATTTTGGCAAATCAGTGATATTTCCAATTGCACATTTATATATATAAAATACATTTTAGCATATTTAAGACTAGGCCTACAACCTGAAATAAAAGTTTAATTTCAATGATTAAGCTAGTGCTATTCATGGGTTTCATCAGGTTCCTTTCCACAGGTGTATTAGTCAAGCACCATGCAGTCTGCATTCATAATTTAGGTGCTTGATTGTATACACCTGTGGAAAGGGACCTGATGATACCCATGAATATAGAAACAAATTGCCAACATGTCTAAACATAAAGGAAAAAGTGGAGCAGAAAGACTGATAAAATATAGACAAATATTGAGGGATGACTCAGTGAAGTACCAAGAATATTTAAGAAAGAAAAGTGAAAAATCATTGTTCAACTGCATCTTTTTGCAGAAGTATTAGTTAGGAAGACTGAGGGCCCTATCTCACACTCAGGCGCGACACAATTGTTTTCCTGGTTTTAAGTCAGCACATTTTATCATTATTCCGCCAGACACCCATACTGTGTGATCCTTGCACACCCACGGGTGCATCGATTAAAAGAAAAAACAGGTGTGGTCAGGCATATGATCACAAATTGCTATTTTGACGTCACAAAAAATTAGAACACCACTAACCAAGGAACGTGGTCTAAAGTTAAATGGGCATTATTTCAGTTATTTTGAGGGTGCACTGTCAGGAATCTAACAGCCTGGTAATAAGACCTAAGCCAGTGTTTCTTAAACTGGAGGTCGGGACCCCCAGGGGGGTTGACAAAAATATGGGAGGGGGTCGCAAAATGATTGTTTTGAAGGTTTTCAGACCAACATGTTTAAAAACTGGGATATTCAGTAGACCTAGATATAGGGTTACAATTTACAATGTTTCCATAATGTTCCTCCGAATGTGGGTGCTTTGTTTTACGTAAACTCAAATCTCTACCTGCGTCTCTTGCAACGATAACTTTAAAGATGCTGCACATAAGCCTACCAGTGACAGAACATTATGCAGCCTGTTCTTGCCACAGGACTGCCAGTTATATATATTGTCAAAGGCTTGGTTTTGGACATAGCGTACTGATGAGAGAAACATTTTCTGCCTCTGCCTCCAATGCCAGTCCTACAACATTTTCCAAAATGATACCAAATTTCATTGGCTGGAGAGAAGGGGGTCTCGAGACTTGGCCAATATGTTTTGGGGGTCGGCAGATAAAACGTTTAAGAACCACTGACCTAAGCAACGAGTCCCTGGCAACGCAATTCAAAGACTGCTGGTGTGCTTGGATGAATGTCCTTAGCATTTTTAACATTCATTGGAATGTTATTGGGGTGTTAGGAAGCAAAGTACATGAGCGTAGACAGTACACAGACACAAACATACTCCATACACCTGGGGACACTGGTTTGCCTGTGTAATCTGTGTTGTGTTGGACCATGTGGCTCAGCCTGTCACTAATCCGGACTCGAACCCGCAAACAGCAGCACCTCGGATAAGGAGTCGAGCATGCTAGCAATAGCAAAGCAAAAGCAAAGCAAATAATAAAAGCCCAGGCTGCAACACTACTCTATAGGTGTCTGCAGGGAGGTTTACCAACATACTGCACACCTACCGTTACACTCCTAATGCCCCCTAAACCTCACTCCTGATCCGGGTCATGGTCCAGAATTCCTACACAGTGGACCACCCCTACACCCTCGTTTTGTTTTCGTTGTTGTTGAACCTGGTCTTACATTTAAAAAACAAAAACTGAACTGCGGATTTGCTTAACTACTTGGGGTGTCTGACCGAGTGAGTCAGAGTTTAGGCTGCCTATTACAAGGCAAACCGGCGTAGCCTGGTTTCAACCATTCCAACAATAGTTCCATACATACGTTCACATTTTGTTTTGCACAAGAGTAAAAGAGTCTGCCTTCAGCAGATCCCTTCTGCAGAAATGTGTTTGCTCATCCACATGGTGGTACTGTGCCATGGTACATGCAGTACTTGCTTCTAGGGAATGGAAGATGGCACTCTTATTGTTTTTCTCCTGATTGGTTATAGCATACCTTCCAACATTTAGCTTTCAAAAACTGGGTTTTGGGTTGCCAGGTTTTATGACAACAGGATTGAAATTGAAAGTAAGTCATTGTGTTGGCTATGTGTAGGGTGCATATCATACCGAATTAGGCAACCCGGGAAATGTCAGACTAACAGAAAAAATGAACGGATCCGTGAATTTAAAATTAAGTTTGATGGTCATGCAATTTGTCCGGGAGAAAAAACAAAACGGGTGGCCGCCGGGAGATGACCTTGAAATACGGGGGAAACCATGGAAAAATGGGAGTGTTGGCAGGTATGGGTTATACCTAACAAACATTCATGCTTAACCCTTAAAGGTGTAGGTTTTTGAACGTTCTAAGTTCCGCAACAATTGAAGGTTCTAAAATTCTATGTTGAATTCAATGAACCCAGATGTTCTTTAGAACGTTCATTTCTCAACATTCCCGTCACACTTTAAGGGTTAAAGGGATGCTCCAGTGTAAAAACAATCAAAACAAAATAGCCTTACACTTAACTACAGATAAACAGAAGTACTGCAAACTTAAACCCTGGGTCATTTTTACTTTGAAGTAGCCCTTCAATTAAGGGGCGGGGGACATTAGAACAATCCTTTTGAACCATGCACCTGGCGTCTGATCACTTATTCTGCTGTCAAACTAGGAAAAGTGAACTAGACACTCCCTACATACACCTGAACCATATGCTTCAGATCATGCGTCTTAGATTGTCAAAAAAGGGCCCTGAAGGTAACAAATTGAACACTAAAATGAGATCTGGAGGTTATATGTGTTCTTTGAGCAATTGTTAACATGTTAGATACTTTTTAAATGTGACCATTTTTGAACACTTAATAAATCTTTCTTGAAGGATAATAAAACCAAGCATACATTTTCTATCTTGCATCCCAAACTATCCATCAGCTTCAGTAAAATATTAAACAGATTTCTTTAAAAAATATCTATGTATGTTATGTGCTAGCTGCATTATGTGCAACATTTGAGACTTATTTGTCATTTTAGTCTGATGTAGTAGTCACTACCGAAACACTACCGTCACAACCGAACATGTGCCGTCACAATCAAAACACAGGATGTTTTGTTAAAAAAAGAGTATATCTAATCATCTGACAAGATAACATGGTGGTGTTTGATTAAATATATATTTTTAGTAATACATCCTTAAATTTGAAAACGGTATGATCAACTTTATGCGTTTTACAAAGAAATATTGTTTTTAAAATGCAATTAATCTCATAAATGACACTTATTTTGTGTTAAAAATTATTATTGTTATCAGTTGAATCATGGAAATGCTTTAAGAAAATTCTATAAAATATATTTAGAAGGTATATGTAAAGAAATTCCTAATAGGTTATCACAAAACTTCTTATTTTGTTAATTGTTATTGTGTTTACTATTATTTAAATTATTTTAATTATTATTATGATAACGCATTATCCGGTGTTGACAGGCGAGTTTCGAGATTTGAGTTCAGCATTGTTCAGGAGTAGGTGATAATGAATGCACCTGGGAGAGGTATGCTACATTCCCTTTATTATTATAATCATTATTGATAACGCATTATATACGGAACAGGCGAGAATGCATCTGGATCAACAAGTGTTACTAGGTTTCGCCTGAGCATTGTAGATAGATAGGCTACCTTTATATATTTTGATTTCAGCATTGTTCAGTAATAGATGCTAGGCTACGCTCAAGATGCATTTAATCCAAAGTCATGTCAGCTCTCTATGCAGGGAGTAGGGCTGTCACTTTTTATTCGAACATGACGTGAAATATCCGTAGTTGAACTATAAATAAACTATTCGGTTTTTAGTGCTGTGTAGCGCATTTCTACAGTCTATGATTAGTTTTATTTTATTGTTTGCCATCTCATTCAGTGCTCTGATCCAGGGCTCATGACCAAATCAAGCCAATATAATAGCCAGTAGCCACAATGAGCCCATGCAGCCACCCCGTTTCAACAATAAAAGATAACGCACAGAATGGCCAGCCTGAGCGGACAATTACGTCCCCAACTCATCTAAAATGTGGTGTCTTGAAATACTTTGGGTTCTACACCATAGATGGTAAAGTAACCGTTAAAGATAATGTTAAAGAATGTATCTGTGGATTGTGGCTTTACATCGGTCGAAGTTGACTCCATGTCGTGGTGTTTCACGTAACTCGGTAGCCAGACAAGCTGAGGACAGGTGCTCTGCTCTATCGTCGTTATGGTAACCAAACAAGCCTTCTTCTGTCTAGGTTTGTTTCTAGGTTTTAAGTGTTGTTCTTCTATGTGGTCCACCTACTGGAGGGGAGTGTTTACAGCAGTTCCGTTTCACACATTGACGCGCGGTCTTAAATTTCGGTCGACTCGTGACGCGCTCACCAGTGCCGCGTGCGCGGGACGCAGACGCGGGAGCGTACCATAGGCTTTAGGGTTGCCACTCTCCTTGACACAAAAGGGTTGAAAGCAAAGGATACTGTTACAAATGTTGGTGTATTAATTGACAGTGATCTACATTTCAACAGCCACATGAAAGCAATACGTAAATCAGCTTTTTACCACCTAAAAAATAATGCCGAACTTAGAGGGCTGATGTCAAAATATGATTTTAAAAAATTCATTCAATCTCAAGCAGGGTTGATTACTGCAATGAGCTTTTCACATGCCTTCCTAAAAATACGATCAAACAGCTTCAGGTGATACAAAATGCAGCAGCTAGGGTTCTCACAAAAACTAAAAGAATTAACCAAATTACTCCAATTCTTAAGTCCCTGCACTGGCCTCCAGTACTTCTGTACTTCTGCTTGTACATAAATCAGTAAATGGAGCAGGACCTAAATTTCTATCAGACATGCTTCAGCAGTACACACCTTCTCGACCTCTCGGGTCTCAGGAGAAAAACCTGTTTGTAAAACCTGCTGTTAGAACTAAACATGGTGAAGCAGCTTTTAGCTGCTATGCGGTTCAGCTTTGAAACCAACTTTCGGATGACATCAAAAAGGCCCAAACTGTAGCCAGTTTTAAATCTAGACTTAACACCAAACTGTTCTCAGATGCCTTCTGCTAACTGCACTTACAATGAATTAAGTTACAAATTCCAAATCTGCCTTTAAATTATTCTACCTTGTGTCTTATTTTGTCTTTTTAATTATTCTTTATATTTAAATGATTTTACCTTGTGTCTTTTATGGTTTCATTATGATCTTCACTTTTTAAACTGTTCTTTGACAATTGCCCTTTATGCTTTTATTTGCTATTACTGTTTGCTTTTGTTCATGTAAAGCACATTAAAGCAACACCAAAGAGTTTTTTGTACCTTAAAATAATGTTTCCAAAATCGTTTCAGTGGTTCATCATCTCATAACAGGGTGAATGCACGTTTTTTTTTGTTTTTTATGTAGCCAGTCGCCGACAATCAAAACAAAACTAAGTATGCGGTTATATTTCACAACTTTTGGAAAGGCTGGCAAGCAAGCTGCTGACAGATATTACAGGTATTGTAACTTAGACAGATATTTTCTTCCCTAGGCTAGGCCAGCAACACACGCTGGGAAGATGCAAACAGATGAAGTTATGAACATATTTCCTTCTGATTGCGAAAATGCAAGTCAGTCCGTGGTTCCTTCATAAATTGTGCAGCAAATTATCAGACGAGTGACAGAAGCACTGCGCATAATTTGACCACCAGTCTTCGCGTCCATAGTTTGTGAAACCATGCTGCATCCGAGCAAAGATTCTAGATGCCCAGCGCAACTCCGAAAAGGAGGACAAATGAGCGTACGGCTTGAGGCTGCGCCGGACGCCGGACAGGGCTTTTAAAATCCGGCCTAAATTCGAAGGTATGGCCACCCTATCGCTAACTGGCTTATCAACTTTCTCCCGCTCATTCTACCGCTCATTCTACCACTCACGCAGGCTACCTGTGTATCTCTCAGGCCTCGGCTACACCACGAAAACGTCAGGCATATTTGTACATATTATTACCGTTTTCACACCTTTAACCACACCCGTGAAAAACATCTTCACTCTGCAACCACTACACTTCCTCCCGTAGCCTTATATAGTCACTTATACAATTGCGTTCGGATGGATGGAGACATTTCACTCGCTCTCTTGCGCTCGCTCACTCGCTGGCGGTCCCACACGCAAATTTAATACCTCCCTTTTGAAAATTCAAGAAATCCGACAATTTAAGACTTTTTTAGGCCTTAAAAACCGAAAGTTGTATTTAAGACTTTTTAAGGATCCGAAGGGAACCCTGCATAAGAAACTAAAATTTGACTTGCATCTGATGTCGCAATACATCATACTTTCATAAAATCATGCAACATGTTCTACCTTGTCTGTGGACATTGTTATTTGCAAAGCCGGTGCTGGATAAACAAATGGTGCGTGTGACAGAGGAAAAGTTCTTTGGTGTTGCTTTAAATTACATCTGTGTATGAAATGCGCTAGATAAATAAACTAGACTTGACTTCAAGTTTAAATCCAGCCCATATGATCTGACGCAGTGCAACCAAAAGCTTCAAATCAAGCCATCTGAACACTTGAGACAGCCAACAGGCTCACTCTCACACCTCTGTGGTCACTCGCATACTCCACTTGTGATGCGTGGAGATGAGCTGATAGAGCATATGGGAAGCCTGGAGTCAGAGGCACGCCTTTAAAGCTCCCAGGCGCTCCATTAGACTTAGGGGTGTTGGCACAGACCAGGCATTCAGCATGCCCATGCAAGCCATCTCATTCTCGGTGAGTCACATTTGGGCCTTTGGGATGGCAACCGCTGGCAGGACACAAGACTGCAATACTGCAGACTTGCTTAGAAATGGACAGGGCACCCTGTGGTAGTCTTGTGGAGTACGGACTGACCAAATGCGCCCAGTTCTTTCCCACAGTCATTACAAATACTACAACATCTATGACGTCTACATATCTTATATACATATATACAATATGCAAGGCCTACCTGTAGATGCATTTTTATGTTGAAACTTCAAAAGGTAAGCATTCATTCCTTTCCTAAAATCCTGCAAAACAAATGTCATAGAAGTGTGTTTACAAACCTGCACGGTACAAGGCGGCAAACGTTACATAACTGCAATTGGTTCTAATGACTCACTGGCTTATAAATACAAGGCCTATCAATGTGTTATCTTTGGCAGTAAAGTTTTCATAAACGTGCTGCTGATATGTGTGCCACTGGGAAGATATGAGATAATTTAGCCTAAATAAGCCTTAGTGGATCAATGAAAGCTCCAAGAACAGAAGGTGGTTGTGATAAATAAAAGTAAAGTTCAAAGTAAAAGTACATTTCCATGCCATCTATTGCTTCACCAGACTTAAAAGCTAGACACTGAAAAACAACTAAGTGTACCATTCATTAACAAAGCGAACCATGCCGAGATGGCCTCCCGAGGTGGTCTCGGTTTGGTTCGCTTTAGAGGGGTCCATTCGTTTGGAGTGCTCACATTATGCACAAAAAAATGCTGAGTCATAGATCGGAGTTTGTTTAGAGGGCTGAATGGGACCAAGTGTCCATTAACTCGTTCAAAAGTGCTCCATACAAAGAATACAAATCTGCTCAATTGCAGTAACTTGGCTACTTGTGTAAACTGCAATGTGGCTCAGATGGCCTCTCAATCAGATCACAAATTGGACTGAAATGGACTTACAAAAAACACCAACCACCCTAATCACGTGCAGTGCTTATCTCCTCACCTCATCTCCTATGTAGTTGTGCAGCATTCTGATAACGGAAGCGCCTTTACTGTAGGATATGGCATCGAAGATCTCGTCAACCTCTGAGGGGTGCCCCACATTCACCTGCAGAGCACAGAGCACACGGAATGTCACAGCCATGATCTACTGACACAGAACATTCTAAGCCATGCTGACAATATGACACGGAGGTATTGGATAGGGTCAACTGTGGACTTCTTCAAACTCCACTGCTTTTTTTAGAGGCCTTTTTTACTTTATTTTCCATTTAAGGAAGGTCCTCTTTTAAGGGCTTTAAGATGAATCCCTTGCGTACCTCTATGGGGTGGCTGTTGTCAAGTGCATCCAAGTCCAGCGCCCGCGTGTAATCAGCTGACACAAACTGCGTCCAGATGTCGTACTCTGGGAAACAGTGGTCCACGCACAGGTACTCAATCCATGACGCAAAGCCCTCATTAAGCCACAAATGGGTCCACCATTCCTGTTCAAGAGGAGCACGTTTTAAACACTGTATGCATGTACACAGATCTATTTGGCTGTACGATTACATTTGCATGCAAAATAATGCATTTGCATGCACAATGCTGACAAGCCTGACATTTTAAATTCGATGTCAAAGGAATCATAATAGGTTCTCAGTCTTTGCTACAAATCTACAATCTAAAATGACCAACAGCATCTTCACTAAACCACTTGCAGAGCGCATTACTGAGGGGTAGGAAACAGTTTTTTCTAGGGAGCAGGGGGTGTCTACACCCAGAACAGAGCCCTCTCTTTTTGGGAAAAGCAGCCTGGCCTCACCATGGTCACCAGGTTGCCGAACCACTGATGTGCCAGCTCGTGCCCCACCACCAGCGCCACCCACTGCCGTGAGGACGAACACGAGTTCTTCGGGTCAATCAGCAGAGCCGTCTCCCTGCGGGAGGAAGAGGAGAAGGGGTAGAAGGTCAAAGGCCAGCGCTCTGAAACAGCTGCACTGTACGTCCCCTTCTTCTAACAACAGCTATGAGACCCCAAACGCACAGGCACCATATGGTCCTTCTCAGACTGTGAGCTGAAATGATGAAATAAGAGAGCCCAGTCTTAGAAGTGCCTTGGCGAGTAATGTATGATCTGCCTATTAAGACGTGTGTACGTCAGCATACTGTATGCCAAATGAAGGCTACTTTCAGAGCTCTGTGTCCATAAAGCTGGCCATTCACTGACTTCTACGGCACTGATCCTATTTGTCCACTGTGACAGATGGAGGTTGTAGACCACTGTGATATCTACTGTGCAGAAATGGTTATTTAAATCAAAATACTTAATAATATATAACATAACAAATATTAAATGTGAGATTTAGGATATTAATACCTTGGGGCTGGGGGGGGGTCACCTGTCACATACACAATCAATCAAACAATCAAATAGGGTTCCTATATGCAGTACTAAATCAGGCAGATCTGTATGTCTTTGTATCGTCTGGCACACCATGCAAATCTGCTGATATCCTCTTCAATCACATCAGTCATCCCAGCCCACCCCAGACCTGGGACCTGTACTGCGACTCCCGCTCTGTATTTAACAAATGTCTCGTTTTAATCTGCGCTTAGGGCATCATCCATCTGATGGGCTTACCTACTTTATTTGCCGTCAAGTACCTCTCTCTCTATTGTGCTTACTGTTTCCCACTGTGGAGTGTTTGCAAAAATGTGCCGACTGGCCAGAGTGCAAAGTGTGAACGCTGTGGTGAATTTTGTGCATATTTAGCCCACAAGACTCCCGTCACCTACCCACCTGTAAGTAACAAGGCCCCAGTTTTCCATGGCACCTAAATGGGAATGAAAAAAGAGATTGAGTTAGGCCACTTCCTGCTATTTACCAAATCAGAAGCAGGATAGATGTTTATGAGGAAGACGCCAGGACACTCACCAGCAGCAAAATCAGCAATAGCTATAAGATCGATTTTAGGCAACGGATAAGGAACATTGAAGTAGTCTTTGTAGAAGGGTAAGGTCTTTGTAGCAACCTAGAAAAAAACAGACATTAGTGTACAAATATTATATACTATATAATAAAATATTAACAACCAAAACCTCTAATGATTAAGCAAGCAACAATGGCAACAATGAACCAAAATCTAAACATGGAATTCTCCACTAGTTTCTTGAGTATCATGCCTACTAGACACTGTTCACTTGGAACATCTTGCTCAATCCTCTGATCCACATGCACAAGAGAAGCGCTGAGGAGTCACCAGGGCATTTTCCCCTGAACTCCCAATTCCACACTTCTCATTTCCTCTTCCTCCCCCAGGCCATTCAATTCGTCCTGCCTCCTCCCCACCTGCTCCTTGTCCGTGTCTTAACAGGTAGACCTTATCGGAGTATTATCCCAGGCTTAGGGCTGCATGCAGTGGAGCAGTGCGGCCAGTACCACAGAGCTGATGACTCAGTCCAGGAAGACACCGCTTACCTTACGAAGGTCTCAAGGTACCTGATAAGCCCCAGCTACCGAGAAGAATAAACTCGCCTACGCTCCCTTCCCGTTACATTACGTTGATATTCCGTTTTTTCAGATTACGACAGTGAGCGTGGTGCAGTCTGACATACCTCCAGTGCAAATTTCCCTTGCTCCGCCTTCCCCACAGGTGTATAGACGCGCACCATGATGCCGTCCGACGACTGGCTCTCCACAAAGTCGTACTCGCCGATGACAAACGCCACGAGGTACGTGGACATGATGGGTGTGGTGGCGAACTTCACCTCTACAAGGCTGTCATCTTCTGGATATGGCTTTCGATCAATGACATTCTGCAGAGAGGAGACATTTGAGACAAACTACGGGTTAGCCCATGAGGGCAAGGGTGCACACACACACACACACGCACACACGCACACACGCACACACGCACACACGCACACACGCACACACTCACTCGCACAGTGTGCCCACACGCACATACGCATACGCACACTCACAAAGAATCAGAAAACAAACACTGGCATTCCAGTCATAGCAGCCTTTGCCAGTGCCTTTCCAACTGCTCTTCCAAACTGAGCCTTTAATGCTTTCATTTCCTTGCCGGGCCCAAGACAGAAGGCCGACCAAAGCCACGGACAAATTCCGCTCGGTCATATGACGCCGGACTGTGGCAGTTAAGCGTCCCTGAGTTTAGAAAACGACTGAGCCACAATTATAGGAGTTCATAAAACACCAGGGAGCGCGCCTGCCAAAGCAGACACCACATCCCGAGAATTAGCCCATTTGCTAAAGCTCAACTTGCTTTTCAGCGGTATCTTCGTGTGTGTGGATCGCTGCAAAAAGAAGACGACACTGAAAAACCCACATCCACAGTTGGGACTAAAAGAACGAAAACTGGCCCGGGAACGACCGAGGCGCCCAGTAATGAGAGCGTAGCGCTTTCCCATGGGCTGCCGTGGGCGTGGACGGGGCTTAAAGAGGCGGCGCTGTGATGCTACATGTGGTGTTCAGGGCTTTTGATTTCTATCATTATGATCTCCCATGTCCCGAAGACTGCTCTCCGAGCCGAGGAAGAGAGTGACAGCTGGGCTACTTCAGCTGCAGGAGTCACAATGCCTTCTGGCCAGGTGTTACATAAGCTCTCTCTCTCTCTCTCTCTCTCTCTCTCTCTCTCTCTCTCTCTCTCTCTCTCTCTCTCTCTCTCTCTCTCTCTCTCTCTCTCTCTGTGTGTGTCTGGGAGAGAGGGAGGAAGGGAGGGAGGGAGGGAGAGGGGGATGAATAAACACAGATGAAGAGGGGGGGTGAGAGAGAGAGAGAGACAAAGAGGGAAAAAAGAAAGGATAGGAAGAGAGGGAGATAAAAGTGAAAAAGAGAGAATAAACAGAAACATATCATCAGACTGGGAAACACCTAGAGGGGTGGGGAAGGCAGAGTGAGAGAGACATGGAGTAGAGTGGCGCAGGGAGGGAGGGAGAGACAAAACTGTGTGTGTGTGTGTGTAACGTGACTCAAATAGTTTTAGGGCCCTGACTCATGTAGGGGCCTGTATTCCCAGTTGCAGCCAGAGAAGCAGAGGTCAGACATGTACCATATTTGACAAGGCTACTCGGTCCTTGGGAACGATCAGGCTGATGTCGAAGGTGGCTTTGATGGCGGGTTCGTCCCAGCAGGGAAAGGCTCGGCGGGCATCCGTGGCCTAGAGAGTGAGTGAGAGAGTGAAAGAGAGAGCGAGAGAGAGAGAGAGAGAGAGAGATGCAGGGACAGAGATGAAAGTAGTTAGAGGTGACCAGAAGGAGTTCATTGGGAAAAACAGGACAACACACAGAGTACTTTAAAACAGCACATGCCTGAAGTAAGAACATGTGCCGAGCCTCTACAAAACACAGCCATACATATATGCATTGTGCATGTACACACACACATAATCACAGGCACACAGGGGGATATAGTATGTATAGTATTATTGTTGTTAATTGAATCCACTGACTGCATCTCTAGATGGAACAGCACCCATTAACTCCCTCTATATAGATCTTCGTCCTTTCTTCCTGTTCACTCTCTACTCGCAGGAGTTAACCATTGCCAGACACTCAAGGTTTACCATTACACAGTCAGGTTTGCAATTTAGTGAGATGTTTTGAGGTCAATCCATAGTAGAGAAAGCCTTACAGCACAGCAACTGTGCAAGAGCCATGGCATGCACCGTGCACATTCTATGTAGTGTGTTTTGTCCAGGTGTCATGAGATTTGTTTGCATGTTTGTTTGTTTGTGTTTACCTCAAACTGTGTTACGGCAGCATAGCGGATTTCTCCTGACGCACTTGCATATTTACTCCTGTAGAAGCCTTTCATTTTGTCGTTGAGCTCCCCAACGAAGTCAATCTTCAATGAACCCGACCCTGGGGGCACATGGAGGAGGGCTTTATCAACACAGCCAGCTTGCACTGAGCAAAATACAATAGCCACCGCATAACATGGACGCTTTATAACAACATGAGCCGGACAAAACAGGCACACAAAAAGAGGCATGTGTGTGTACCTACATATCAAATTGCAACCTATAAGGCTACTGCAGTTTCCTTGACAAGGCATGCATCTCTAGGAAGTACTTTCATCGTTTGGTCAAACTTCCACTTGCTGTGCAATATTATAACAGGACGGGACTGTTTGCATTGTGCGCTCTGTGCTGGGTCCAGCCAGCTGGTGGTGGTTATGTGGTGAATGTGGTCTTTTGAAAGCTCACAATCGGCCGACCGCTTTACAAACTCAAACACTGAGAGACGCTCTTGTCTCGTAAATGGCCCCCTAACGAGGAAACAACTATGGCAACTGATGAGGGTGCTGTTGACATGGAGCTTGTTGCCAGCCACCATATTGAAAGCGCCTCATTCTATACGTTGACAGCTCACACAATGAAGAGGGGTGGAGGGAGAAAGGGGAAGGACGGGGGGGGGGGGGGGGCGGGGGGCACACAGCAGCATGTGGATGGAGAGTGGAAATTTCCGTTAAGTGAAGGTGCAAAATCTTAGATAGCCATTTGTTTTGAATGCGAGGTGGCTGCTGCTCAAGGCCTTGTACTGGCACGATTGTTATTGTGTAAAGAGATGAGCGGCATAATAACCCCCCCCCCCCCCCCCCCCCCCAGACTCACCTTTCTGGAGAACCCTGGGGAACGACAACGTGACTTTCTCATCCTCGTTCTGGTAGTTGAACCCTGTGGCGCTTATTTCTAGCAACGAAAAGGAAAATAAATAAATAATTAAGTCATTGAGGCTGATGTGAGATCAAAGTGGTCAAATGAGCTCAACATTTGCCCTTTGGGTAAAACACAAGAGTTTGAATGGACCAAGGAAAGAGGAGGACATTATTTTATGCTCACAGTATACTTCTGCATGAGTATATCTTAATAGAAGGTGACAGCGCTATGGCCCAGTTGAAATACATCATACCATACTTAACCAAAAAAACACCAACAAAGGCTGCTGTAAAGGCCTTTGTTATAGTTCACTGATATTCAAGATAGCATTAGCCTGTCATCTGGGACCTTCCCTAGTGTGACCTTGTATTATGTAACTGTGTCACTACTAGGAAGAGGAAGAGGAGGGGAAAGACGGACTAACGTACAAGTGACACTTCTCCCTCAAAGGCAAATCGCGGCCAATTCATTTAGCCTATTTCCAGATTGTGCAGATACTAGGCTAAGGCTAATGGGATACACATGCATAACCCTGCTAGATACATATGAATTTCCCCTTGGGGATCAATAAAGTAAGTAAGTAAGTATGTATATGTGTGTGTGTGTGTATCTATCTATCTATCTATCTAATAAGATGGGGCTGATGTTGTGATGTGAGCATCTGTGTTAATGACACTCAAAGTTGTGCTGCCAACCACATTCATTTTATATGAGTTACTGATCTGCGCTGCATGCATAACAATAGCCTGTACTTCAGTGAGAGGCGGCAACTTTAGAACTGCTTTTTTTTCCCAAAAGACACAAAGCATGTTTACCTTCCTGCCTGTTTGGTGATTAAAGTGAGTGTGCCAAGGACAGAATCAGTGAGATGCCTGTTAAGTGCAGGATGCTCTGAAGCACCAGCTAATGGTTTTTCCTGGCGAGTTACAGATACGCTCACCTCTTTCTATGCCCAGGGATGACAAACGGGAAAAATCACTACAGAGCTGGCGTGGTCTTTTTGTAAAAGTAAAAACAAGCTAATCCAAGGGCTGTGTAAACCTGATTAAATAAATGAAATGTTTATTATAACCAAGGCATCTATAACCAACACTCTGCCAAACACTCATAAACCTAAGAGCCTGGACAGTGTTTGTCACCGGCTGCCGTGACAACCGTTGAGTCGTCCCAGTACGCAGCTGTTTCCCCGGCTGGACTCACCTTCACCTCCTTCGGGCGCGAAAGACGCTGTGATGATGTCGATGTCTGCGCAGTTCATCACAATCTGATTTGTTCCTTGTACGACCTACGGGACGACAAGAGGGTCATCAGTCACGTCAGCGAGAGAGAGTGGAGATTTGGGGGTTGGGGGGGGGGGGGGGGGGGGGGGGGTTTCAATGGTCTGCAAAATGCCAGCACTCACCACTCCTCGCTTGGTTAACTGAAGGTCAATTACGCGAATTTCAGATTAAGATCACTAATATTAATGGCGGCGCCAACTGCTGACACTGCGGCATGCCTCACTCAGCGCAGCGCACAGTTGGCACTCTGGGCCCTGGCTGCAGCTGTAGTATGTTTAGAGGGTGGGGAATGTCATGAGCGCCGGGCCAGGCCGCGCACAACAGATGTGGCAGAGAACCGGACACCTCTACGACAAGTGAATAAAGTGACCAAACTAGCCCAACGCTCTTCTGCTTTATTTCTGCCGCTGGCAGCAAAGCAAAGAAGTGAAGTGACCCAGGCTGTGAAGTGCGCTCCCACGCCGGATTTACAGCCAAAACATACAACAGTTGCCCTTAGTAATGTGCATTTCACTCCAACCCAACAACTACCAAGGCTACCAAGAAAAGGGCATCGTTGTTTAGTGTTCCTGGTAGTGTGGTCTGCAGGCTGGACGGCTGCTGCGCCTTCTCTCCGCCCGCTGCAAGGCAGATGAGTGTCCGGTCGAGCTGGCAGTGGAACAGGTGAGTCTGAACTGGTCAGCCTGGCCCCCACTACTTCCAAGTGGCTGTGTCAAACCAAAGGGCACGTAATACATGATAACAGATGGAGGTTTGTGAGATCACAGCGGACCTCTGGACACTCACCTAACTGATAGCGGAGCGAGTAGGGCTGTTTTGAAATGTATTTGATGTAAGAGTGAGACAGAGACAGAGCTACATCAAAACCACTACAGCAAAGTCGGAGAGGTCTACTCGTGAGAGCAATGCACAAATTCACAAAGAACAAGGCCCTTTGTATAACAACGGTGCTGACCCACAACATCAGTACATCACTGCTCTGTATTCATCGAATGCTGAGAAAGGCCACGGCAGGTTGGGCAGGAGCATGCTGCTGCCAAATAGCCTCCATTAAAATAGCAGGTAGCACTTTACTCACAGGAAATCTATAGCGATAGACAACTTCACACGGTGGGAGAGCTTTGTGTTTTGGAAACCCGAGTCCACTCTTTGCTGGTGAGGTGAGGGCTTTCGAGTCTAAATGAGGCTTGTTGTGGCTCGATGTGACTTGGATGCAATGCGAGAGGCGCCCATGTGACCTGCACCGCTCCGGCCCAGGAGCACAGTGGCACACTGAATTTCCATGCGATGCCCCCCCCCCCCCCCCCCTCCTTCTTCATCGCTCTCTTTCTCTTTCTCTCTCGGTCTCTCTCACACTCTCTGTCTGTCTTGCTCGCTCGCTCTCTGCGTAGCCCAGTTCTGCCAGTGATATTCATAGTTTGCGGCATTGTGGGGGCTGTAGTTAATTTAACGGTTCAGTGACGACTAGCTGGCCAACCGGACATGATGGTGGTGGCGGAGAGCAAGTATGGAAGGGGCCGGGGGGCGGGGGGTTGAGGAGGTGGCAACCGCTCCAACAGGACATTACACGTGATTTGTGGCGTCCCAAGGCAATGATTCCCAGGAACACATTAAACTGAGGTGGGCCCTCACAATCTCAGCTGTACAGTCATGGCGGGATAGATATCTGCACTGGAGAACAATAGAGAAATCAAGCTGCATCAGCAGCTTCCAAGCACATAGGACCTTCAATCATCTAAAATTCACAGGAATCAGAATCAACATTTTTGATCAAGATCACGCCTTCCCTACCCAGGACTGGTTTTGACTTCCAGATACACAAGCCAAACCTGTGGCACTGACCATACAACATTGGATTTCTGGAGAGACCATCAACTCAGTAAGAGGACTGAAGCTGCTGAATTTGGACCGATGACCACCAGGTTCTCCCCACCCTGTAAATTGCAACACTCCCCATCACCAAGCAGTCTGCAGCAGAACCCTTTTCCACTTTCTCACAGTGGACAGCCAATAAGAACCCACAGACAACTCATCTTGTGACTGGAATTCTGATGGACAACTAGATTTGCAACGCCATCATCTGCATGGGAACCGCATCACTGATAAGCATCAAACAGCACTAAAAGACCTCTCAGAGTGTCCAGACCGAACAGCCTCACCCCTCCACCCAATGCAGCGTGACACATAGTATGTCAATTTCACAGAAGCATTCCAGGAAGTTGACCATGTATAATGCTGATATCACACCTCTAAAAGACCCATGCAAATGGGTCATCATGAGACCTAAAGAGGACACTATAGGATCCTAAAAAAGGAGATGTGAGGCACTGAGCGATACGTTGATCAACCATGTAGAAGCACAATATCACAACACCTTATAGTGTCCTGTCCAAGTATGGATTCTAAGTATGGAGTAACCATGACTCTTCATAACATGCTCACAAACTAAACACACTACAGAACACTATTTGTAATGTTCAGTTCAGTTACTATGAGGACAAGCTTTCCAGACCACCACCTATGGCTAACCAATGTCAGCGGAAATCCTCTGGTCATATTTTGACCTCATGCTTCATTTTGTGCCAAAATGTGTCAACAGGCCAATGTCGCCTCTTATATGGCATGAATGCAATTGATGCAAATCTCTTTTTTGCATAGGCAATGCATGTGCACCTGCAACTTCAAATGTGATGGGGACAAGGCAAGACTTGGGGGGGCGGGGTTCAGTGTATTGACCGAAGGGAATACCAGGGAATTTGCTGTCACAACAAAACACAACAGCCAAACAAGCACATTTTCCCATGTGGCGCTCAGTGTCAAAAACTGGGATGACGGAACACCTTTAAAACTGTTTTGGTCGAAACAGAGAAACTACGAGTTGCAAAGGACAATGCAGGTCAATGAATATGTTTTCATTGAGAGCAATAGTACGTAGAGGTTAAAATAATACCGTAGGGTGACATTTCTCTGATTCTTCCGAAATCTGTCGACTTCGTGTGTTCATGCAATACCCTGGCCTGGCGCAATTATAAACGGCGGCTATTTCCTCAAAATCGCAGTATTGTATTGTGTTATGTTATGCATGCCTCAGAGAGCGTTCGCAGTTAAATACACCCATTTTAAGTCGGAGGAAAACAACCAAACTTCTAAACGGGTCGCACTACGAACTTAATTACACAATTTCTTTGCTTGGTTACGGAGCTTCATCTCCGCGTGCGCCACTCAAACGATTCTGAAAATTGGCCATGCTGGACACAACATTTTCCATGTAATATCTTTAACCTAAAGTAAAACTTGTCTTGTAACTTAAAGTTATGCATTGATTAAAAAATATCCGATCTTGTTAATATTCTCGTGCGTTGATACTGTAACGTTACTCAAACACTACAATTAATTCGGGTTATTCATTCGGCTGCAGTGAGCGCCCAATTTTTTCGTGACTTAAGCTCGTTCAGCTAAGTAGGATTTTCACCCAATATGAATGCCACTATTTATGAACTTCTTGCGTTCGCTAGCTGCACAACTGGTGACTGATGTGAACTTGCTACTAACCTCACCTCGGCTATGCATCGCCATTCGCAAACTACGATATTTCCCTATACGAGAGGCCGGCTAATCTAATAACAGAAGTGACCTACTGTCTAAAACAATCACACCAAACGATTGTCCTCCACAGACATCTGCTTTACCTCATAATGTAGCGTTAGATAGCAGGGACAGCTGCTAACCCAGACACATACGCTTAGCTAGAGTCATTACCAGGCTAACCGTAGGCTACCGCTCAATTGTGACAACGTTAGCTAATGTTAGCGCGTTGTAGCTAGCGACCACGGCATTTAGGCTGGATAGTTAGCCTACTCGCTAGGTGGCTCAAAGACGTGGTCTAGGAATTCCAGAATAATATAGTACGCTGTTATAACATGTTCTGTATAACCTTAACCAAAATTCACTAATTTGCGTCTTTTATCAGTCAAACTTACCTCAATTCGCGCATCCAACTTGCCCTCGAAAGTGAAGTCGATTAAGTCGGGCTTCAAACATAACCCATAGTTGACAGGGTAGACGTCAGTGGGCAACCGTACGAAAGGCCTCCTCTCAGGCATAGTGATTATATTTTGGATGGTAGCGTTTGCAAAAACGGTGCTGAATGTCACTTTGAATTTGAATGTTCTTAAGTTAAGTGATGCAGGCTTCGAAAACAAAACCGGACTTCGGGGAATGACTTGCTTAACGAATGACAGCGAGACCTGACGGCTCAGAAGCAGCAACATAAAATCTTCTGTAATGCTGCTAGCTAACTATCCGTCCACCCCTCTCACTTCAGTTCCACCGAAACAACTAGATGTGTGTACGTGCGCGCGACTACAAGGAAATTACGTCATTGCGTTGGAGTGGCCCCTTAAATCAGGGGATCGCTCATATGGCCTGAAGGTTTTGAACTCATATTTGGCCCTTTCAGACATAAAGCTATGACCCAATTGTGTTGCACGTAAGACAAAAATGTTTACAATGGAAACACAATAATGAAAAGCATTGGCAAATCAAGAAGCATTTAAATAGATTAAACAGTGTCAGGTATTCTCCACAATTGGTCAACCAAAACCCCTCATTGACAGGAGCAAAATTAGAGGAACTGAATATTTTTGATTTGATAATGAAGACCGATGTCACTAAAAATAAAACTTAGGCTCTCAAGTAGCATGTGAGATGTGTGACATCAATTGGGTGTGAATAGATCTAATCATTCTACAGTACAGCCTATGAGATCTCTGCAAAACAATATTTTTTGTCTGACTGATGAAAAAGCCTTATCACATCGAGAATATTCAATGAGCTAATAAGAATGGAATTGCCTGTTCTGAGATAAGAAATGTCCATTTGAACTCATTAGGTATTGTTTCATTTATATCAGCCTTTTCCACTGGAATATGTAGTTATATTTAGGAAGAATTCAGTCGTGTGTGTGTGTATATAAGTATATATACTCTTTTGATCCCGTGAGGGAAATTTGGTCTCTGCATTTATCCCAATCCATGAATTAGTGAAACACACACAGCACATAGTGAGGTGAAGCACACACCAATCCCGGCACAGTGAGCTGCCTGCATCAACAGCGGCGCTCGGGGAGCAGTGAGGGGTTAGGTGCCTTGCTCAAGGGCAATTCAGCTGTGCCTACTGGTCAGGGTTTGAACCGGCAACCCTCCGGTTACAGGTCTGAAGTGCTAACCAGTAGGCCACGGCCTGCCCCAACAGTAACCGGTGCCTATGTGAGAGTCCATTGCAAACTCTTTTACAGCCATTAGTGAAAGTGATGTGTTTTGCGTTTAAAGCTAAAAAGGCTGTCAAGGAGCAAGCTCTTGGTTTGTATTAGGCTGTTTTTTGTTATGTGCATGAATGTGGCCTGTGTGTATTCATTCCTAATAACAAATATAAACTTAAAGGAAAGGAAAACAATTAATACAATAGTGTGTATAGTTTAGTTGCAATAATCACACATTATGCTCACATTAGGTAAAACATGGTCTTGCTTTGAGTCTTTTCAAGTTTGACGACATTGCAGTACTATTTCTGTACTGTGGGTGGTAGTAAACAGTTACAGGTGCCGTCAGCAAGACACGTTTTGGAGAAGAAGAATTGTCAAAATGGCGACTTCCATTTGTAGGACGTTGGTACCCCTTCATCGATTATCGTCTTGTGTTTCGAAGGTTGTATGCAACACATTTTGACATTATTGTTATTAATTCTGTTTATTTTTAACATTGTATTCTTTATGCATGGTGTTCTGTTCGTAAGCTTTTTGAAACAGGTATCAGTCGCTGTAGTCATCGAGCTAACGTTGGCGTTAAATAACGTGTGTGGTCATCCTCCTAAAATTGTTTGTAGCGAACTTCATACTGATATCAAATGTGTACATATTTCCAGTCATGGCAAATAATAAAGTTGCCCTGCAGTAGGCAGTAGGCTACGGGTCTTCCAGAAAGGGCAGGGAAAGAAGATGAGGGAGAGAATGTGGGGGCCTTACGTGAAAGATGGTGAAGTGTTGAGCCAGACAGCAGGTCCTGATAAATGCTCTGCTGTTGACCCTGTAAATGTATAGGCTACTCATGCTTATTAGTTCTCTCTCCTACGCACACAGACAAGTTATTTGCATAGTTGATTAAAGAATCATGGCAGGTCCAGTATGTGTGCTAAACAATATGACTTCAGTGCAGACATGGCATCTTAAATCTTACTTGAGTCTGCAGGACCATTAGGGCATAAACGCTTTTTGACCTTGTGATAATATGAGTGCCTGCATTTCCACTAGTGTTTTTGGGAAAACTGATCAAATGAGCTATCCCTTGAGATTGAAGATTACAAAAGTATGTTTAGGAAATGGCTGTATCTCAAAACTACATCATATGCCTGGTACCACTGGATTTAAGAAAAGTTGAATTTTAGGATGCTGAATGTTTGCAACTTTTGTATAGGAAATGATAAATATTTGATTTAAAAAATATTTGTTTTTTTATGTGAACTCATAACTCTGTAGGGGTTTCCTTAACATGCTTTTAAAGTCTTTAGTCTAAAGTTAAGAAGGATTTATTAGATGTATACCCTAAAGATTAGGAGTATTAAACCTTTAAAGGCTGCTTATTGCAGTGTCACTGGCCATTATGTCTGTTTGGTGTAGGCCTGCTGACCAAAACGTCAGTTTATTAATAATTTGGTTGCGCTGTGGAGCAAGCAGTGTTGCCCTTTCCTTTTCTCTTACTCGTATGATGTAGGCCTGCTGGAGAAGACATTGTAAATTAATTCCCCAATTTATTTTAAAACAGGGCGCTGAGGCAATAACACTACGAGAGACGCGATGTGCACTCCCAATGGTCGTCCAGATACGAACGAAGAAACGGTACTTTGTTCCTCCTTCGGCTCAAACCCAAACGATGTCCCAGACGGAACAGGAGGCGCGAGCTCGAGCAGCGGGAATCGTGCCAAGACAACAGTACATGGAGAGATCCATTAACATCTCATGCACTGGTAAGCTCTACTGTCACACTGAAGACGGCTTGACGCCAAAACGCGTTTGTAGTCAAGGGCATGGTGCAATAAATCCTTTATAAGTATAATACACAAGAGAGTGCGGTTTCCTCCACTTCAAGCTCTGCTGTCATACATGGAGAGATCCGTTAACGTCTCACGCACTGGTAGGCTTTACTGTACATGGAGAGATCCGTTAACGCACTGCCTCTAGACAAGACAACGGTACATATAGAGATCCGTTAACATATCATGTACTGGTAGGCTCTACTGTCATCATTTTGTTGAAGGTGGATTACAGCCTGCCATCTACTTAGTCAAATATCCTGAGAATTGATTCAGAATGTAATTTCTCTTTGTTGTTCCATCAGGATTCTTATTATACAAACTGTGTAGAAACATAAGGATTGTGGACATAGTAATCAAATGTATACTATATATACTGAAATGTACAATATATATGTATGTGTGTTTTGCTGGATATAGAGTAACAGGAAGTTGATCTCATGTACTACTCAATTCAATTCAATTCAATTCAAGAATGCTTTATTGGCATGACAAGCTCACTTATATTGCCAAAGCAGTTATACAATAAATCTGAACACATACATGTCAGTAGATTTTCATAGGAATAAAATAAATAGGTAAAATAAAGTAAAATGTAGTGTATGATTCAGTGTGTGTGTGTGTGTGTGTGTGTGTGTGTGTGTGTGTGTGTGTGTGTGTGTGTGCGCGCGTGTGCGCACCTGTCTGCATGTGTCTGTCTGTGTGTGTGTGTCTGTGTGTGTATTTATTTGGTGATATAGGTCACTCATTGTCCCTCAGATTGTGGCATGTTGATACATATTGGGCAGCAAGATGTGCTTTATCTCCTTCTCCTAATAATATCTTTAATTTTGATATGTCATTAAGTTCATTAAAATTAGGAATTTCTGAGTTAAATTTGTTGAAGAAAAGGTTTCTTGTTTGATTGAAGGATGTACATTGTAGGAGGAAGTGCATCTCTGTCTCGACCTCACCTGTCATGCAGTAACCACATATTCTGTGTTCTTTTGGTTGCCATGATTTTCTGAGTCTTCCTTTTTCGATTTCCAATTTGTGGTCACTTAGCCTGTATTTGGTTAGGGTCAGTCTCTGTTTTCTATCTCTGACAGTATTAAGATATTCTGCTATTTTATATTCTCGGTTTAGGGACAGATAGCATTGTAATCTACTTTGATTTTTAGTTTCTTCTTTCCAATATTCCAAATAGGCTACTTTACATTGTTTCATAATTTGGTTTACTCTGATTGGTTTTTGGAAAACAGTGTTGTTGTGAGACTGATCAGAGTGGGTGTGTGGTAAGGCAGTTAGTCTCTGCAACAACTGGTGTAGGGGACTTTTTTCTGGGTTCAGCTCTTGGGTTTGGAGGGCTTTAGAATGAAGGGTGTCTTGTGGGCTGGATTTAAGGTGATTCAGAAAATTGAGTGCTCTTTTGTTGATGTTAATGATTAGTTGGTATCTACCTAATTCAGCTCTACATGCATTTGTTGGTGTTTTTCTCTGTACTTGTAGAATGTGTCTGCAGAACTCAGCATGTAGGGATTCTATTGTGTGTTTGTCCCAGTGAGTATAGCTATGATGACTGAGTGGACCCCATACTTCACTACCATACAGCGCAATGGGCTGGATGACACTATCAAATATTTTAAGCCAGATTTTAATTGGAATTTGGAGACTATAAAATTTTCTTTTAATTGCATTTAGGGCTCTTCGAGCTTTTTCCTTTAGTGCATTCACTGCCATATTAAAACTCCCTGATGCTGTCATTGTTATACCTAGGTAGGTATAACTCATGGTGTGGGGGATGATAGAATTGTTTATTTTAAATTGGTGTTTGTTTTCTTGGCATTTGGGGCGTTTTTGGAAAATCATTACATTTGTTTTGTCTAGGTTTATCTCTAGGGCCCAGGTCTTACAGTACTTTTCTACTATGTCTAACTGTAGTTGTAGACCTTTTTCAGTAGCAGACAGTAGAACCAAGTCATCAGCAAAAAATAGAGACTTCACCTCTCTATCTAGGAGGGAGAGGCCAGGACCGGGACATTGCTCTAACTGGATAGCAAGTTTGTTTATATATATATTAAATAACGTCGGACTTAAATTACAGCCCTGACGGACACCTCTCCCTTGGGTGAAGTATTGGGTTATTTTTTTTTTCAATTTTAACAGCACATCTGTTATTTAAATACATGGTTTTAATTAGGTCATACACTTTACCCCCTATCCCACAATTTAGTAGTCTAAAATAGAGCCCTTCATGCCAAATAGAATCAAACGCCTTTTTAAAATCAATGAAACAAGCAAATATCTTGCCATTTTTTGTTTGGTGAACATGTTTATTAATTAAGGTGTGGAGCGTATAAACATGATCGGTGGTACGGTGTTTTGGAAGGAAGCCAATTTGATTTTTGCTTAGAATGGAATGTGTATCAAGAAAATCTGCTATTCTCTTGTTTAAGATACTGCAGAACAGCTTTCCCAGGCAACTGCTGACACATATGCCACGATAATTAGAGGGGTTTGATTTGTCCCCTTTTTTGTGGATGGGGGAAATCAGCCCTTTACACCACATGTCAGGAAAATGTCCTGACCGTAGTATGATGTTGAACAATTTCAACACTGCACCCTGCATCTCTGGGGTGCTGCATTTAAGCATTTCATTTTTAATGCTATCTGGACCACAAGCTTTCCTTGGCCGTAGAGCATTTGTCTGGGTGGTTAATTCTTCCCAAGTAATTGGAAAGTCAAGGGGGTTTTGGTTGTTTTTAATTTTTTCTTCTAATGATTGGAGTTTTTCTTTTATTAAATGTTGATCTGAATTGAGGTCATTAATTGGTATGTTTTTGTATAAATCTTCAAAGTGTGCTTTCCAGATGTTGCCATTTTGGATGGGTAATGCTTCTCGTTCTTTTGTGTTGAAATTGTTCCACATATCCCAGAATTGATTTTCATTAATGGCTTTCTCAATATCTTCAAGTTGCTTTTGGCTGTAGTTTTGTTTTTTGTTCCGAATTGTATGTTTATATTTGTTTAGAATTTCATTGTAATGAATACGTAAGGCTGCGTTGTTTGGTTGACGATGTTTTTCATTTGCTATTTTTCTCAGGTCTTTTCTGATGGTCTTGCATTCTTGATCATACCATTTGTCAGATTTTTTTCTTTTAAAAGGCTTCCGTTTTTGCCTTATGAGGTCAGCTTTGATAGCTGCTTTATGAAATATCATGTTGATATCGTTTACGGCCTTGTTTACACCATTACTTGCAAGGTTATATTTGTTTTGATCATATGTTGATATGTCGTTTATCAGATCAGGTGAGTTCAAGGCCATAATGAACTTGTCTCTACTGTCTGGGGCCCATCTGTAAGTGGGATGTGAATCACATAGATTACAAGGTTCACTTTTCGTGTTGCTCTTTTGACCTGAGAGGTTAAAGAACACATTGATCTGACTGTGGTCTGAAAGGGGAGATTGCTCTCTGACAGTGAATGCACTGATAGTGGAGAGGTCCATGTCGGTGATTGCATAGTCTACTACACTGGATCCAAGAGCTGAGGAGTATGTGTATCTCCCTAAAGAGTCCCCTCTGAGCCTACCATTAACTATGTACAGGCCTAAGGCTCGACAGAGTTGCACTATCTCCCTGCCACTTTGGTTTATTTCAGAGTCAAGGTTGTTCCGGTGGGGGATGGTTGGTGTGGTAAACAGGGGAAACTGGCCAAATACATGGTTGTTTCCCTGTGGGTCAACAATATCAGGTTCAGTTCCTGTTCGTCCATTTAGATCTCCAATTAGAATTATGTTTCCCTGGGCCTGAAAATAGGCAATTTCTGAATGAAGGGTTTCAAAAATGTCCTCTTCAAAATATGGGGAGTCTACTGGGGGTATATAGATAGCACAGAGGTATATGCTCTTATCAGTTATGCCCAGTGTTTGATCTAATCTTAACCAAATGTGTGATTTACACTGTTTTATTGGTAATATCTGATGGCAAAGATTTTCTTTATACCACACCAAGATACCTCCCGATGTTCTGCCCTTGCGTATATTTTTTAACTTTATCGAGGGCACCATGACTTCATTATATCCTGGGGGACAGTGAGTGAATGTATCGTTTTTACACCATGTTTCTGTCAATATAATTATATCAACATTTTTGATAGAGTTTATGAATTCAGAGCTTCCACTCTTCAACTCAAAAGTTGAAGAGCGAAGGCCCTGAATATTCCAACAACTTATATGAAATGAACGCATTTGAAAACAAACAAAATGGACTTGTATAGTTTGACACATGAAAATAACTACAACTATCTACATTTACAGTAGTAATAGGAATTTCATAAAGCTTTAAGCTAATAGTAAAGAAGAATATTATGTTTTGTAATAAATAATATATATATATATATTTTTTTTTTTTAAATAAATGAAGATATGTAACTTATATGATATGTTAAGTTAATAAAAATAAAATAAAAAATAAAAATGTTACAAATGTTACTCATCTACTAGGAATATTCATCAGTGTTAGTACACAGATATTACGTTTTTTTTTTTTTTTTTTTTATAATATATTATTAGTTATGTTACTTAAAATATAAAGGTTTCTTAGCTTAACAGAAGTCGGGTGCATAGGGTGTGCAGCATCTCCCTGATCTCTCCCAGCTCAGATGTTGCAACAGGAGCTGTAATGGCAGTAGGCCGGGCAGCAACAGTCTGGCTCCGCTGCAGTGGGTGAAGAGGGAGGCAAGAGGCAGCTACCGCAGCATAGTTCTGTTGCTGAGGGTGGGGAGGGGGGCAAGGGGCAGGTGCTGCTGCATATCTCTGCTCACTCACTCTGTTTTGTCCACTGACAGCTGGCGTGTTTGATCCATATATCCCACCGGAGGGGGATGCTCGGCTCTCGTCCCTCTCGAAGGAAGGAATCAAGCAGCGCACAGAACAAATTAAACAGTCTGCTGCCTCACAGTTAGCGTGAGTTGAGCCCTTTTCTATTTACTTGTAACATGGGAGGATGCATCCATTAAAGAGAGTGTGCTGTCGGTGTTTTCAAATGCTGCATTTGCCATGCATTGGCATGATGAGTCAATATCTTAGTGGAGCATTTCTTTCTCAACAGGATTCGTAAAATCAAAGACTATGATCCTGATTTCAACACCAAGGACTTCGCTGGTCGAGCACAGGAGATCTTCATTGAAGCTCACCATGCACTTACAAAGTAAGGAACAGCTGTTTCTTCCCACAAATGATTTACGTTTTTGGTCTTGAAGTGGTTATAATTGAAAGGTGTTCTAACTTCTAAAATTCCTTCACTCTCTCCATGCTTACTGTGCAGTATCTGTGTTTAGTCCAAGTGACTGAATTAGTGTCCACATCAATGAAATGCTAGGATAACTGTATCAATGTTTGGATATCAAGTGTAAGAACACAGACCTGATCGTGCAAACTCAGACTTTTTTCCTTATTCTTTCCTGTTTTTATCCCCAGCTTCAATAAGGTCAAACTTCATTCCTTGGTGACAGAAAGATGTTACCCTGTAAGTCCTACTGGTCATACCATAAAACATATCATAATATGTTTGTCATTGCAACGTTGCATAGATTGCTATTCACAGAAAAAGCCAACATACAGTGGTGAAACTGGTGTCTGGTCCAATCAATGAATATATGCTTTATCTTTGTAATATATGCCATTCAAGTCGACTGTAACTAGTTGGAGCCCAGTCAGGGACCCAGACATTTGCAGTATTTGACAGTTGGATTTTTGGACTGATGTGGACTTCAGTGAACAGGAAATCGTCCATAGCTGCATAGCATTCCCAAGCCCTGATGTCTACATAATGTTACAATCAGTGATACAAATAAAGCTGGCATGAAGAACATTGAGGAAGTTAATGGGATGTTGCAACTGTGTCATGCCCTTGTAATCTCCCTTTTGGCGCTCCACAGGAAATGGTCAGAGGCAGCCGTTATAAAACGTTACGATGGCGCTTCATTGAGTCCCTAGAACCCCCGAGGGTGGTGCATACCCGGTGCCCAGACATGGTCAGCAAAGGCAACCTCTACGCCCAGGTGACGGTGCGCATGCACTCCAGACAGGTGAGCCGCAAGCCACGACACTGAATGACTTTCCACAACACTGTGGCCGTGTTTCTGGGCACATTCATTCAAGAGTTTAAAGCTTTGTGTCTTTTGGTCAGTTTCACTGTCAGCAGGATAAATCACTACTTGCATAAATCACCAATGGACACCAATGTCCAATGTCTTTCTGGCAGTTTACTGTCTTTTCTCCATGCCATTCTTCAAAATCACATTAAATTTTATTTGCCACATACAATTATACAAGGTACAATATGCAGTGAAATGCTTAGTCGTTTGACTCCAATGACTGTGCAGTGTGCATTAATGCAAAGATATATGTATGATAAAAAAAAATAGATAGAAGATGAAAGATATGTATGCTGTGATGTGTGTACAAGTATTGTCTTTTCTTTTCTTCAGTCTCTCAGTACTGGCTTTTAGGCAGCGGTAACATTTGCACAGATGATTTTCTTCAGTCTGGTCTGACTTTTCCTGATGTAAATGTCCTGAGCTTATTATGCCTGACTTGCATATTATCCTCCTGCCCCGTCATGCTGCTTCCTGCTGTGTCAGACTCTGGCCATTTATGACCGCTTTGGGCGCCTGATGTTGGGTAACGAAGACGAGCCGAGGGACGTGCTGGAGTACCTGGTCATCGAGCGGCACCTGATCAACCCCTACGGCATGTGGAGGGTGCACGGCAAGATAGTGCCTGCCTGGGCCCCCCCTAAAGACCCCATTATTAAGGTCAGCACACGGATGTGTTCTCATGTACATTTTACATATTATATTTACTTTTAAGAGAATATTTTGGCAATAGAGCTGGTAAGTCCCGCCCTTTCCGCTGGACCTCTAGATTGAAAAATCGTCAATGCAAGTGAATGTGAGAAAATAATTATTTTCTGGTCCCGTTTGATTTGTGCCATGAATGTGAACATATGTTGTCTGTGAATTTTTAATATAAAATTTCGTGTAAAGAATGCTACAATTGAGCGGGTAGAAGTTTGATGCGGTTAAACTTTGTGTGAGAGCACTTTGTGGACTACAACTTTCCGCTAGACGACAGATCACTAGTTTCCCATAACAACCATCAGTTGGTCGAGATGTAGAGGGTTATTAAGATCGACTTTGAACACAGTGAACCATACAACTTTACAATCACACTGTATCGTAGTGTTAATGTGTTGAGTGAAGCTAGACATGTTTCAAATATTTTTGTTACCATGTGTGTTTATTCCTGCCGTTACAAAAACTAGCATCTCAGTTAATGTTAGCGATTAGAGCAGGCGACATGTAGTCTTTCTCGTTATGTCTTTTCCACAACTGATAGCCGAATAATCATATAATATACTGTCAAACTCGTAACATGAAAAATTATATTAAAAATTCACAGACGACATATGTTCACATTCATGGCACAAATCAAACGGGACCAGAAAATAATTATTTTCTCACATTCACTTGCATTGACGATTTTTCAATCTAGAGGTCTGGAGGTCCAGCGGAAAGGGCGGGACTTACCAGCTCTATGGATATAGTACAAAAAATTCCCAACGTTCAGACAATACAATATCTCTTACTAAAAATCCATGCAGTACTAACTAATTTAGTTTGAATTCATTTGATTTGTATGTTGTTGTAATTCCCACATGATGTTTTCACAGACTCTTATGATCCCTGGGCCCACATTGAAACCAGAACAGGAGTTTGAGGACCTCCACTATGAAATTCCAAAACCCAAGGCGGTGCAGTGGCACAAGTAAACCAATGAGAGGCGCTGTGCACTAGGTCCACCAACACCCAGGCTGTACATTTCCCCCCCCCCCCCCTTACCCCTGGATTTTTCAAAATAAACACAATATGTGCAAACATTGTAATGTATCATTTTATTTCACAGTAACATAACCTTGTCAACTCACTTAAATGGAAGTGATAAGCCATTTCTGTTGTATTAAGTGTATGATTACTAAATATTAACACTAAAAAACACTATTACTATTTTCCAAGGATTTAAACTGCCCTGATGGAGAAGAGTTTACCTGTTTGAATTGATTCATTACTCCTGGAGAATTGTTCCTTAGATCTTGATGTAGTTGGCACTGTGCTCCACCAGCTCATCTATGTAAAAGCTTGTGTCTAAATATCCAACATTCTAAAAACAATTTTTGACACAAATGTTTCCTCAATGGTATCTTTGCAGATTTGCAAAAACCTCATTTGTGATTTGTAAAGTGAAACTGGTGTAGATGCTGGTTCAGATGACTGTGTCCAGATGGTGTCTTGACCACCCCAGCCAGATAATCAGACCACAAGGCAAGGTTGTACGTTTGATGTCAACTCTTTTAGAGCAAGCACACAACGAACTATAAGTGCAGCACAAACTGGTAATACTGTGAGGACAAACACTGAATAGTGGCAAAAATTTAAATACCTAAATATTGTCATAAAGGATGCATTTGCTGCAACAATTTCCATGTGCTGTAACGTTAACTCTTAGAGGTACTGAACCTCCTGATCGAAGAGCCCTTTGGCTTCATTCTTCTACCAACAAAGCCACGGACCTCATCATGAAGAAGATTAATAGCTTACTGTGAGTTAACTTGCTCAGCTTTTTCACTTAACCACATGCTTGAGATACCCCTGTGGTGGTACACATCACCATTGGACAGATGGAGGCAGTTCAGAGGAGTTTATTGTCTCCATGAATATTTCATAAACATCTCAGAAATACAAAAATAAAACATCCCTCAAACCTCTTCACTGTGGCATGGTCAGATGAGCTCTGTGACGTTTACATTGACTGCTTTTAATCCGACAGATGGTATCATACAAAAAAGGGATTACTTACAAAGGTTCATGCGAAAAACACCTCATCCATTCAAGGACCACAAAACACAACAAGTAAAATAGTAAATTGCGGTAAACATTTCAGTTCACTGAAATTAAAGGAGAATACACTTTACTGTCCATCCAATACAAAGATTGCAAAGAGGATGTGTTTTATTATCTGCATGCAAACATTTCTGCAACAACAAGCCTCAAGTTTAAAAGTAAGAATTTTAAAATAAATACTTAAATATTCACCGGGACATTAAGACAATATCATTGGGATATGAGATTTAAAAGAAGGGATTCATACAACTTATCTGATACACATACAGAAGAACTGACCACCTGTGTTCCATAGAGGATAACCTGGCCGCTACATGCCCAACATCCTCACTAACCTATAACAAAATTATCAGTATGGCACAGATGTGAACCCCCCTCCCCAATATTGCATTGAAAATATAAATTAAAACAGTTCTACTTTTGTACTTTATATATAATTTTAAATTGCAATAAGAACAAATGTATCTAGCTGAAAGATTACTCAAAATAATTGAAACCCATAACTGACAGTTACATTATAGTGTTTATTCCTTATTTAGAGTTATTTTTTATAGAATCATATAATCATTAAATCATGTTTTTAACATTTTGTTTGATTGCAATACTTATATGGGCATGTTGCACCATTCCATGAAGGTCTAATGAAAGTTATCATTAGTGACCATTGCAAACAGTTTTCAGGGACCTTGCTGACAAACCTTTTTGTCATGACAACAATTCTGTACTATAATTTGTAACTGCGGGCATATCAAACAGTTTCAGGAGTTTACATTCTCACAGTATCTAAGATACAAGATTGAAATTATTCAGCTGACATTTTGAGATGTCTATGGACCTCTGAAAACACGACAATGTCATCATTGGAGTTCAACGCCTCTCACTTTGACCTCAGCATTTGGAGAATTTGGCTGCACAGACCAGAACATATGAAGACAGTGCTTTGAATCACTCTATGCTCTCGTTGCCATGGAATCACAAAGACAATTTATTTCAGAAGTCCTTCACCAGAGACGGCTAATAAAGTTGGTAACTAAAGAATCTTTGCCTTCACTCCTCAGTAGGATGGAATGTCCAGTGCATTCTTTTCTATAGTAGGCTATGTCACTGAGAACAACTCTCATTAAATGGTTTGGAAAAACATCTGTTAATAGCAACTGTTTTCAGGAGAAGCTTATGAGGAATTGTGACATATCAGAAAAAATATGATACACATTCTATGAGCACAACTTCCCCAGACCAATGGATATTTAGAAATCTCTGTTTAAGTATTTAGATTTTTGGCTAATGAAGCATTACATGAGCTAAGAAAGTGGGATACACTACTTCACACATAAAAGTTACATATAATATGAAGTTGAAGGGTAGAGGGAGTGTGGGGACTTGGGAGAGCCGTCTGGCCAATTATGTCCATTATGATGGTGTTCGTGAATGGGTGGGCTAAGCCACCCTGTCACAACCCTGACCTCTGAATCACAAACTGAGTGATCTATGTCTCTCATCATTGGCTTCACTGGCAGGCAGGCTGTTTGTGATGGCAAGGGTTTACAGTTAATGCTATGGCAAAATCTTAGTCCAAGTCAGGTGGGAAGACAAATGCTTCTGCTGCGCATTCAGCATCCAGGTCCTCATCCTCCTCTGGAATGTTCTCCTCCCAGGTGAACACATCGGAGTTGTTGTCATGTTGTGACCTCTCCGTGGACCACGGGCACAGAGCGTCGCGACGCTCCAGGGGCGTGTTGCATCTCTCTGAGTCCAGCTCTTGTGAGCTTAGAGTTGGAGATTGTATATTTTCTTGTTCTGCAGCCGGTACTGCAGTTTGTTCTGCGTTCTCTTGGCCGGCGGTGGTGCCGACGGCAGCAGTGCTGTCATCTGCCTTCGCTTCCTCAGTGCCTCCTGTCTCCCATGGACAAACATTTCCCCGAGCACTGTCTTGCCTTTTTGGTGTATCGGTTTCCCACGGACAGACGTCAGCGGCTACGCTTCCTTGATGTTTGAGCTTGTCACCAGTACTTCCCTTTTCTGTGCTTTCTGTTTCCCACGGACAGACGTCAGCTTTGGCACTATCTTGTTGTGTTGACCCTTCAGGTTCCTGAGATTCCCATGGGCAGACATTCCCTCTGACGCTATCTTGTTTCGGGAATGGCTTAGCGCTAGCTTTAGATGAGGTGGACCCTTGTCTGGACGATGTCCTACTCACCTGTTTAATCTGAGTTGGTTGTGGCTCTGCGCTTTCGACCTCCCATGGGCAGACATTCCCTCTGACGCTGTCTTGTTTCGGGAATTGCTTAGCACTAGCTTTAGATGAGGTGGACCCTTGTCTGGACGATGTCCTACTCACCTGTTTAGTTTGAGTAGGTTGTGGCTCTGCGCTTTCGACCTCCCATGGGCAGACATCCGATGGCGGAGGCGGTGCAGGGAAATCCCAAGGACATGCTTCGGCTGTGTTTGTTGAATGCTTGGACAGTGTTGGGGATATTCTAGGGGCAGCTTTAACTGGACCTTTTGTTGCTTCTCCGTCCTTCGGTGTTGAGCTTTCTTCTGTTTCCCAAGGGCAGACATTTGCATGAACACTGTGTTGCTGTTGTAGTTTTGGAGTCTGTTTAGGCTCTGTTTTCGTATTTATAGACTCCTGGCTTGAATGGACCACAGCTGCCTGCTTTGACAATGGAGGTTTTGGACTATCGGCCTCCCAAGGACAAATATTTATTTTACCTGGTTCAGGTTGATCTGGGGAATCCCATGGGCAGGCTTCCACGTTAACTGTCACCTGTTTTGTCAGCTGTGGGGATTTCTTAATTACACTCTGTGATGTTTTTTTATCCTCAGCGGCGGCTGGTTCCCCTGACTCCCACGGGCACACATTAGCCTTGGCGCTGTCTTGCTTTTGCACAGGTTCTCCCGACTCCCACGGGCACACATTCGCCTTGGCACTGTCTTGCTTTTGCACAGGTTCCCCCGACTCCCACGGGCACACATTCGCCTTGGCGCTGTCTTGCTTTTGCACAGGTTCCCCCGACTCCCACGGGCACACATTCGCCTTGGCGCTGTCTTGCTTTTGCACAGGTTCCCCTGACTCCCACGGGCACACATTCGCCTTGGCGCTGTCTTGCTTTAGCACAGGTTCCCCCGACTCCCACGGGCACACATTCGCCTTGGCGCTGTCTTGCTTTAGCACAGGTTCCCCCGACTCCCACGGGCACACCTCAGCAGGTACTGTCTCCTGTGTCTTTGGCACGCTACCAGGCTCTGGCGTCCCCCCGGAGTGACTGACATAAATCACTCTCTCAGTTGGTTTTGGCACCCCAGTATTTGACTTGAGGGAACCTTCTCTAACCTGAGGTACAGTGGCATCTGGCGCATCCCAAGGACACACCATAGCTTCCGGGGGTTTTGGCACCTCCCAGGGACAAACATCAGCCACTATGCTTTGTTGCCTCCTGGGTGGCACTTGCAGCATGGATCTGCCCCTTCCATCAGAACCTATACTCTTCAAACTGCTCTGAGGTGTGATTACATTCTCATAGATCCTCTCTGGACCTTTGGTGTTGTTTAGCTCCAAGTCAGACTCCCAGGGACAGACGAGAACTTCAGGGTTAGGCTTTCTCCTAGGGCTCCTGTCTGCAGATTCAGTGGAGGAAAGTCTTATTGCATTCTGCTTCATAAGTAATGGTTTCAGGTCTGTTGTTGTCATGCTCCTTTTCTGGAGCTGCGGGGTTTTCTTCGCCACATCTACAGAGAGGGTCGCAGTGAGTTTGGTTTTATCAGTCGATAGGCCCCTAGCATGGAGGAGGCTTTTGGTGGTGGAGCGGAATGAAAAGACACGAATCTCCTTGCCAGTTGCCGATGGCGACACTGGAGCACTCGAGGAGATTGGAGCCTTCAGTCTAACGGAGTCGCCGTCTGAGTCCACGCTGTCGATGCTCTTTTGCTTCGTGGCCGAAGGCAGTTGCTCAACGTTCTCCCACGGGCAAATTATTAAGGTGGGTGACTTCTCGGCGGGCGCATCTTCCTCATTCTTATCGTTAGCTATAGAGATAGTAACATGTTTCTTGCTCGGTCGCCTCTCTTCCTCAACTTCCCAAGGGCAGACTTCAGCTTTGTCAAACGATTCAGCAAGAAGGGCCTGAGATGTCTGCTCTTTTATGCTGCCAACGTGTTTTAGTACTGGAGTCGTGGGGCCACTCTGTGCGGCTTCTTCCATCAGGGAGTAATAGTCTGTGCTAGTCACCACAGCACTCAGTGACTTCTTCTGCCTGCTGTCATCGGGATGAAGGAAGTTTTTGTCAACAGAAAGATTGTGTGCACTCGCCGACTTGCAGACCATTGGCGGTGCGTCCAGAGACTCCGCTTGTGAGTACTGTGAATGTTGGGAGAGTTGTGAGTATTGGGAATGTTGTGAATGTTGTGAGTACTGGGAGGCCCTCTTGTCCACTAATATTGGTGTTAAAGACCCAGCAAATGAAGGAGTTCTTGAAGGAGTCCTTGAAGGAGTATTGTCAAAAGCAGTCTGGGACTTGGGTACAATGTTTGGTGATGGCTCTTTGGAGTAATCCTCCCTGTAGGTGATGTAGGTGATTTCACTGGGCTTCTTAGAGCTGGCAGAAAACAGGCTTGGTGATGGAGAATGCGTTCCACTTCTATCCTCTCGGCTATGCTGCCGTGATATGGTCCCTGGGAAGTCGGTTATGTGCTTTATGATGGAACGCCCGATCCCCAGACGCGAGCTTCGCTTTTTAGAAATGTGGGGGTTGTTGTTCGCCATCTTTTTAGTCTTGTGGATTTCCAGCTGAGAGTACAACTTTTTCAGCTCATCCTGGTATAAAGGGAGGAACAAAGGCACAGTTGATGAAATGAAAGAAAAGAGGTTTGACAGGTTTAGAATACAGAGACACAGAATAATGTATGTGGAATGAAAAAGTGACATAAAGTGGGGCAAAATGAACATCAAGTTATAGAAATAAATAGTTAAGAAAATATATTATATTTATTTTGCTGAGTACTGTCAGCATTACACATTATTACTGGTAGTTTTCACATAATGTAGTTATGACTTCTGTTTAGGATTATTTATAGGGGTTATTACATCATGCTTTAAACTCTTGTTATTGTTTTGTGTGATTGAACAATGACTTATTTACAGAATGTTGGTGTCAAATTGGTGATGATTTCAGATACAGTATACTTATTATGTTAACTTCTGTTTAGTATCACAGTGACCACAAACACATTTTCGAAATGCACTATTATTTCAAAGCCTCCCCTTGTGAATGCAGTTATGCGTGGGCATAGCACTGGTGCACTAGCCACTAATGGGCTTTAAAGGAGTAGTAATGGGCTTTAGAGGGGTGGTAAAGTTTACCCGGATGTCCTCATGCTCCACATGATCACTCCAGGCAGAGACAAAGCTGCTGTTGAGGTAGGAACGTCGCAGGTCCACCTCATCCTCATACACCTCAGCTGCTATCACCTCCCGCCCCGGTTTGGTCACATGTAGGAACTACCACACACACACACACACACACACACACACACACACACACACACACACAGAGAGAGAAACACACTCAGCACACAATGAACACACAGTGAGGTGAAGCACACACAAATCCCGATGCAGTGAGTTGCCTGCTACAGCCTGCTCGGGGAGCAGTGAGGGGTTAGGTGCCTTGCTCAAGGGCACTTTAGCCGTTCCTACTGGTCGGGTTCGAACCGGCAACCCTCCGGTTACAAGTCCGAAGCGCTAACCAGTAGGCCACGGCTGCCCCTTCTGGCCTAGCTTTAAGGTATTAATTACTTGTATAATCACCCAAACAGGTGTGATGCACCTGTCGTCATCAATCTGTATGTTATGGTTTCTGACTCATGAAAATATGTTTGTTTAGCTCAATGGACTGGTAGCATGGTCTGGGCTGGAAATATGGTCCAGAATGTCACCTTTGGAACGAAGAGCAGTCCCAATGTAACAGTGATAGTGGCGTGAGTATGAGTGAACTCAAGCAGTAGGGTCCAGTCTGGATGGAGACTGTGATGGGAAAACCTGAGGATGGAGGAGACAGAAACTATGGTTCAGGTTCAGTTGTTCTCAAATACTTCACGTGTTGTCGTCACTCAAAATGAATAAAAAATGTGGTGACTTAAAATGGGGAAAGGGTATATTTGTCTTTAGTTTTACAGTTTTACAGTTGTGGCCTATGACACAGTACACAATAAGAGTATTCCCTCTCATAATAGAACAGTGATCAGAGTTAGTGTGGCAACTGTGGGTAACTGTGGGAGGTCTAGGATTAAGTTGGTACATTTTGAACGGTCTTCCGGCCTTACAGAAATCTCCGAAGCCTTTCACCCACCGGAGGAGATGAAACATGCAGGACAGGATCATCTCGTTGTGGATGGCGATGCTCATGTAGCGAGGCTCGTGGAAGGCCGAGGGCACTGGCTTCACTGCGCTGCACAGGAAGAGGCCCCAGCAGAGGAACAGGCGCTCCGCTGGGGCCATGAAGACGCAGTGGAGAGAAACAGAGGAGATGAAGACAGGCCCTCTAGACTGAACATTAACCTCACATCCAAAACTGCAGGGAGAGCCACTGTGTCCAGTATGTGCACAAAATTTAAATCAGTGATAAACTCTTTATGGTCTCTGCCTCTAGCTGGCCATTTCCAGACCCTGTACTTCACAAACATTCATCTGCATGACAGTCACACATAATATTGTCCTTTCTTGTTCTATTGAGTGCCAAACTCAATAGAATCACTTTCCTGTTGCCACCAAGTAAGTGCGCTCCATCTCCAGAGAATGCCCAATGAATTATATTTTCATGAGACTTCACTCACCCAAAGCCATCATATAGTCCCAGCGGTCAATGTCACACTGGTTGAAGGCCTGGCCATTCGATGTGGTGGAGGTGACCAAGAGCGGGACGTTGCGGTCGCGGTTCTGCAGGACACCGGCGGTCCATGCGCACAGGAACCAGCTCACGGTGGCCACCATGACTCCCAGCAGTCTCAGCAGGCTGGTGCTGGACATGTAAGGCACCCTCTGGGCTGTGCGCGACAGGAACACCTTCAGAACCCTGGGTGGAGTGATGACAGGACCAGAACACGTGTCATGCTGACATGCAACTGATACATTTCAGGTAAACTTAAGATGTTATTACTTAAGATGTTATTAACTTGAGATTAGTTATAGAGATGGATCAGTTTTAGAGGCAAGAGCAACGCTGTGGATGGGGAGCCCACCTGTACATCTTCAGGGTCATGGTGCCGTAAACGATGGCGAAGCCCAGCAGTCGGACCCACCGAAGCAGGATACAGCGGAAAGTGCTGGGCCTGAAGAACAGGATGAAGACCTGTCCAGAGAAAGGGAAGAGGTGTTAGCAGGTCTAAAGTAAGTCTTTAGTTGTCTTTTGCATTGTATGGATAGGCTGACATACAGTCAGTGAGGAAAAGAGTGATGAAGTACAGTATATTTGTATGATAGAAAGAGAGAGGGAAAAAAACACGCGCACACACACACACACACACACCACAAAGATCTCCTGATCACACCAGATCAAATGTGTGTGGCTTTAGAAAGGTAGCGGCAGTCCCCTGTGGCTGGCCCGGCCAAGATGAGACAGACGGGGCCACCTGTGCCCTTTCCAGCTGGACTGTGGCCAGACTCTAAAAGGCTCCGCTCCGCCATGCAGACAGAGTGGGTGGACCGTGTTTGAATCCATCCTTTTGTAACATTTCACCCATTTTGTGTCTGATGCCTGTTACATATTTAAGCGCAGAGGTTTTCACATTCTGAAGCATTCTATTCATGTATCACCAGATTAGGTATAGTATTTCATAATCTGCCCATGTATTGTTAATATATCAGATCATGTTTGGTTTAGTCATTTTAAATATCTGTGTGATGAATCAGCTGAAGTCAACTGAATGTTTTGGTTATGGAGCAAAAACAAAGAGTAGTTACTTCTATACTCTTTGGCAAAAACTTAGATGCCTAGATATTGTATATTATAAGTAGAAACGCTTATGGATTTGTATCCACAGATTCTCCATGAGATTGAGAATATTCCTAAAAGCTTAGCCAAATATATGGTAATGCTTATTGCAATTTCAAAAACTAAAAAGTAACTGATGGATCGCAATCAATATTCTGTAATGGCACTTAGCAATTCCAGGTTATGCAATGCACCCTGCCCCCTTGCACCAGTCTAGGGCAGTCATTATAATATAATCCTAAATGCAGTGCACTAATCTGCAGAGAATGTTTTAATCTGGCACTCACTGGGAAATAGAGCAGCAGGGACCCAAACAGGATCGTCTCCAACAGCAGGAGACCCGACGCACGTATCCTCTGCAATAAGGAGAGAGAGAGAGAGAGAGAGAGAGAGAGAGTTGGGGGCGAGTGAAAATGAGGGAGAGATGATGATGAGAAATCAAGGAGAAAATATAGAGATCATGAAATTAATGGAGGCGGAAGACTTGTGGAAATCAACAAATAATGACCACACAATTTATAATATTCCACATGTTTTCCATCTACATGGGTCTTTGCATGTGATCTTCGCAACATTCATTACACAACTCGAGAACATGAAAAATTAAAGACCGATAAGTTCCCCGGGTTATAAAGCGGGTTTGTAGAATATTTGATGAAAATACTATAATATGTACAACCACCCTCATGAATTAATAACAAAACTAATAAAAACACCAAGGCTTTGCGAGCAATTCAGCAGTAACAGGGTGATGTTCTAATGCCGTACTCCCTTTTCCCTGTCTCTATCCTGTTCGCCCAAATATCCACAGGACTTTAAAAATGCATGAAATTGCCAGATATCAAGAATTGATGGAATTGCCAAAGATACTGTATCTGCACACAGCTTATCTCGGTCCTCAGCGCACAGCATATGCAGTGGAGACTGGGTCAAAAGGGAATTGATGTTATGATATTGTGAGGATGAAACATGCTATTATGAGAGGCCTGTGATGAGATTACTCCATCGTGTGATATTATATATCTGTAGCCAGATTCATAAACACCAGTGATGCGTGTGATGAGTTTGTTTACTTCGCTCATATTGCTGTCAAAGTTTGAGATTTTTAGGTCATTCTAATCAGATCTGGTCAGGTCAGATCAGATCTGTTTTCTTGAGCTTAAGGTGGCTCTGTTGATATGGAGCACATTTACATACATCATTGACTTACATGAGATGTCTAAATGCACATAGCCCATGAGATGTCTTAATGCACATAGCCCATGAGATGTCTTAATGCAGAATCTAATTTATGGAAAGCATTGTTTCTAATGTTTCTAATGTTGTTATAAATCATCACCAAGCACAGCACCCTTCCTGTTACGTTTAGGTCAGGAATCTGATCACTACCAGAATGCCAAATGGACTGCACGCTGTCAAGGGAACAGAAAATGACGTGTACTCTCTTTCTTACTCAGCCACATTTTCATAGCCATCTCATAAAAAAAACAGGACCCGCTAAATGACATGTTTAAACTATTGAACCATGCTATCAACCACATCTTAAACAAATATGTACGTTTTCATCATCTGACACATTCATACCGAAGACAGAGAGCAGTGATGGCGGACTGATAAAATGTGTTCAGAGTGTCAGGATGGAAGTAGATAGGGTAACGCTGCAAACTCCTTGCTTTGCAGAGTGGCTTGTTTTGTCACATTGCCTCTTGGTTGCCAATCAACATGATCAAAGTTTCCGCCCACATGAGTCAGCCGGTCTACAATGTATTGCCAAGACTGAGCCTGGCGTGCTATAGGCGTTGTTGCTGGCTCTCAAGAATATTGTCGCTATACACACAACACACACAGCCTGTTTTCGTATAGAGCCACACTAGCTTGTCATTTTTCTCTCTCATTTATAGTGAGTACAAAATGTCTCCACTGAAAAGGACTTGTTTTCGGCATTGCCGATATCTGTCACAAACAAGCCATTCTATTCTGTGCTCCCATTTTATCAACACATTTAAGACCTTGATCTCATTTTGGTGGCCTGGAGAGAGGATGTTCAAACAGCCCACTGATCCAGAGTGAGTGAGTGAGCTCGTTTTTATCAAACTGGCCACATCTCATTATAAGTACACAAAGCCAGGTCAAAGCTGACGCACAGAAATGGATCCGCGTCTCAAACATTCTCACTGATATGCTCTGTAAATGTCATGCACATAATAATAAACCCTTTCACACAAAGGTGAGAAATATTGTTGTTCAGCCTGGGTCGTAATTCTCACTTGCTATATCTTTCCATCCAACCGGCCAACTATACGTTTACATCATTTGCACCCATTATCAGTGTGGGTATACACTGACTCCAGGATAGTTGTGACAAATGTCTGGCAAAGATAAGCATACATTTTTCTTATTCCTGTTAAAGCGATGAGAGCTCTTATACCCTTTCTGAATACTTCCTTTGTTGGAGCTGTGGAGGTTGCTAGTGCCAATCAGTTATGCGATATCTAACGCATCTGACAGCACAAAGTAGTTTTAGCCTTTCTCTAGGAATTTAATCTATCGTGTAGTGGCTAGAAGTGCTTCTGTCCACGCCTCTGTCCACTCTCATCCTCCAGTAATAGTGTTGATTGATGTAGTATTAATTGCTACCTAAGGTCTCCTCTGCATTGTAGCTTGAAGCTTATTCCTCATTTTTGTAAATCACTTTAGATAATAGCATCTGCTTAATGAATAAATGTAAATGTAAAGCTACTGTCAGCTGCCTGCCAGGAAGCACAAGTCTGATCTTTCTACCAGTCCTAGGCTCTCCTCAAACTGGCCTCTGTTGATCTCCCTTGATCTTGTACTGAAGAGGCAGGTAGTGTCCAGGTCCAGCTGCTCTAGTATCGGAGCTACAGCTATATGGATAGATCCAGATCCAGAGCTCGACCTTCACCACCATCCCCTGCAGCTCCCCACCCCCACTTTCACCCATCCACCCATCCACCACTCCACCCCTCCACTTCTCCACCCATCCACCACTCCACCCCTCCACTTCTTCACCCATCCACCACTCCACCCCTCCACCCATCCACCACTCCACCACTCCACCCATCCACCACTCCACCCCTCCACCCATCCACCACTCCACCCCTCCACTTCTCCACCCCTCCACTCCTCCACCCCTCCTCTTCTCCACCCATCCACCACTCCACTCCTCCACCCCTCCACTCCTCCACCACTCCACTCCTCCACCACTCCACCCCTCCACTCATACCTGTCAACATTTAGCTTTCCAAAAACGGGAGATTTTTTTTCGGGGGGGGGTCAGTGTTTATACCGGATCTGTGTTTGCATATTTAATACGTTTCATACACGTGTTTCAACACTGCATTTTGGTCGTTGCTTTTACCTTACCCTTACCTTACGCATGCCAGTTATGTATCCACCAGCTCCCCCCCTTGCAGCCTACTTCCAAAACTCCAAAGCTGCTTGCTGTCAGATTTGGTTCCGAGGGAACAAGTTCAGTGTATCAACAACACTCAATAACAGTTTATGTGATGTGTTAATCAATTAAATTCCCAACAATTTCACAACAGCTAGTTCTGGAGTAGGCCATTCATCTAGCCCGCTTGCTTACGACGAGACTCAGGCTGCGCAGTTGGCACCCGCTTCCTAATTTGGGTTTTGAGTTGCCAGGTTTTAGCCTATGACAAAACAGTTGAAATTGAAACTAAGTGATCGTGTATGTGTAGGGTGTATTTCATACACAATCTTGCAACCTGAATGCATCAATGATTTTAAAATGAAGTTTGAGGGCCATGCAAATTACGGGAGTTTTCCGGGAGAAATAAGAAAACGGGAGGGTGCTGGAAGATGACCTTGAAATACGGGAGAAACCCGGGAAAAACGGGAGTGTTGACAGGTATGCCTCCACTCCTCCACCCCTCCACTCCTCCACCCCTCCACTCCTCCAACCCTCCACCCCTCCACCACTCCACTCCTCCACCCCTCCACTCCTCCACCACTCCACCCTTCCACTCCTCCACCCCTCCACCACTCCACTCCTCCACCCCTCCACTCCTCCACCACTCCACCCTTCCACTCCTCCACCACTCCACCCCTCCACTCCTCCACCACTCCACTCCTCCACTCCTCCACCACTCCACCCTTCCACTCCTCCACCACTCCACTCATCCACCCCTCCACTCCTCCACCACTCCACTCCTCCACCCATCCACACCTCCACCCCTTCACTCCACCACTCCACCCCTCTACCCCTCCCCACTCCACTTCTCCACCCATCCACCCCTCCACTCCTCCACCCATCCACCACTCCACTCCTCCACCACTCCTCCACCACACTCCCAACTCCACCCTACTCCTTCTGCCCCACTCTCTCACCTTGCTCCCCCGGTTCTGGTAGGTGATGAGCATGCTGAGGAAGATCAGCACCATGAAGAGTGCCTGCACCGTCATCACGGCCCCCCGCAGCAGCCAGTCCACCCGGACCCGGCATGGAGAGCCGTCCTCGCAGCGAGCGCAGCCCGGCCAACAGGGCAGGCACACGGGCATGGAGGGGTAGCAGGCCTGGGTACCGTTGGCACGGCCACCTTTGGGGCCTAGGAGAGAGAGATGGAGAGAGAGAGAGAAAGAGAGAGAGAGAGAGAGAGAGAGAGAGAGATGAAGGGGAAGGTAGAAGAAAGGGAGCAAGAGATATTTTTTTTCAAACTGACACTGCTAAACAGAAGAGGCTGGCTGAGCATGTGTAGAAGGGGCCCCTTGGGATGTCAGCCTTGGGATTGTTGCCGTGCAAGAAGCCATTTATAGTCTGGTTTGACACTTTTATCACATTGACATTATGATGTTCAAGAGGGTTTTATGGAACCAATAATTACTTGCACATAATTTTTTGGTACTTAAAGCCAGCGATTCCCAACTCATGTTAAAACAGATGTTCCAGCATGAATAAATTATTGATACATGGAAATAAAGAGATGAGCATTCCTGCAGCTTACTTGCTAAACACATTATACGAGAATCCCTCTGAAAATTAAAACAGGGAAACAGATGGCAGAACCATCAGGCTCTGAAAACAGAAACCTGAATTCAATTACTTTTACGATCAAAGTTCATTTTCTTAATTACGGGAGCTTGCTCATTGTTGTTGCGAAGATCCATTTAAATACCAGGCCTCTTCTTCCTCGCCTTGTCCGTGAAGTCACATATGCATAATGCATGAGAGGAGACCTGGATTGCCTTTTAATCATGTTATGCCATGCCTACCCACCTGTGGCCCGGGCAGCCTGGGCAGGGCTGTAGAATCCCTCTTTACAGCGGCAGCAGTACTGGCCCAGTCGGAACCCCTGACCAGGTATGGGCTCACACTGAGAGAGAGAGAGAGAGAGAGAGAGAAAGAGAGAGAGAGAGAAAAAGAAAAAAAGGAGAGAGAGAGAGATCACATTTTTTATTATCTTTGATCATGTTTTATTATCAAAGGAGAACTAAAAGTCTGGGAATGATGCATTTAGTACTGAAGTTTGATATGTTTTGGTCCCTTTGAGTTAAGAGATCTCGAAGAACAAAAGGATGTGAACACATGATGACTCGGCTCTGGGTATTTATCACCAGAGGAACCATATCTTACCCTGCTACTCATCTGAATAGTCTCCTCAGTATGTGATAATTAACTGACACTGCCCACTGACCTGGGATACATTGCAATCGAGAACTATCTCTCTGAAGCTTCCTTCTATTGAAACCATTGGTAACAACATCAAGCGTAGTAGGAGTGAGTGGATCATAATGTTAATGAACACAGTGGCTGAATGTCTCTTTGGGGTAACCAGATTCTCTGCGGTGAAATTCTATCTATCTGTGCGCATTTACAGTCTGCTCACAGATAATTATATCAAGCCTGGACGAGGGCCGCAGACATTTTCTCTCTCTCTCTCCCAGTCTTTTCCCTCTCTCACCCAGTCTTTCTCTCTTTTGTTTTTACTCCACTCTCTCTATCTTTCTATGTCTTTCTCTCTCTCTCTCTCTCTCTCTCACACACACACACACACATGCACACACTGTGTCTGTGTTAATCTATGTTAAAACGTAAATGGACCAGTAATACCTCTATTGAAAGGGCTTTATCACTCGCATCTCTGCACAGGGAAATCCCTGAGCAAAGGAACACACAAGCAAACCCGAATGCATCTATGTGTGCCAGAATAACACACATACAGTCTCAAGGCCATAAGTCATTCCCTTCCTTTCAGGAATTATGGAGATGGGAAGTCCATTTATGTGAGGCAGAAGATTATTGGCCTCCCTGATAAAAGACAACTTCATGTTCTAATAACTTGGAGGCGATCTCCTTTCCCAAGCCTTGCCATGCTTGCTGTCTTGTCCCGAGGGCTCTTACGAGCAGGTAGAGTTTGTACCTCTCTCTGCCACTCTGAACTGTCCGTCAAAAATAAGCCTCCCAGAAGCTTTTGGCTCTTAACCTCTCACTCCGATGTGTCCCTCTCAGACACGCACGCACATTGGATTACACAACTAGTGCAGGACATTAACATTATCAAGGTGGGTAACTCTCTCAACATGTATGGCACGTTTTGTAACATATTTACATAATATTATACATGTAATGTAAATGTAATTCATGATACATGCTCGCCAGACACAAATAGATAAACAAATTGACCCTAAAATAGAAAAATCCCTTTGCCTTTTTCACAAGACGGGGAATGTAAGGAAACATGATTTATTGGGATGAGTGTTGGACTGTTGATGTTGAGAGAGTGCAGGAGAGTGGGGGTGGGGTTTCTACTGCTCTCTTAGTCGGACAGGTCCGCCAGATGAGCATGGTGGTGGGATATGCCACCAGGGATGTCAGCAGCGCTGGATTATCTTAATCCAAATGATCATCCCTCTGCCACCCTGTACAGATATCTTTAAACAGAAGGATGGACTGAAAGACAGGATGGGTATGTTGCAGCCAAGAGCAGGTTTGGAAATAGAGAGAGAGAGAGAGAGAGAGAGAGAGCAAAGATCTCTTGAATTCAAAGGAGGAGGAAGAGAGGGAGAGATGAAAGAAAGAAAGAGAGAGAGAGGGAGAAAACAAAAAGAGGGAAATGTATGGTCAGAGGGATGAAAGGATAGTGGATAACTGTTCCATGTTGGGCTCAAGGAAGACGTTAAAGAGATCAAGGACTTTAATACCCTGTGCAGCCTGATCTAAAGACATTATGCTCCGTTTCCTGGAAAGGGCCCGAGAGGTATATTGTATCACACAACATGCAACATTTGTTACAAAAGGCCTCCTCCATGTTTAGTCAGAAGAGATAGTACGGCAAGACTGTGGAAGACACCTTGTACACTACACAGGATGGATGATGGCAATTAATGGTTGAATGTGGAACCCTGTTTTTCTTCCATCTACAATGTCATTCTCTAATTCTTTTTATAGGTGTTTGTTTGGTTTTAATCATATATCAATACTAACTCCACTAACTTAAAATATATAAAATACACTGTATGTCCAAGACAGACTGTTTAAAGTTCCCATCCAAGACACTGTGTTTTGAGTGTTTGAAATTATCATCTCAGTCATGCGTAACACTACGTGTGTCTGATGTCTGTGGTATCAACAAACGAAATCTCATGTTTCAAACCTGTTGCTGATCCATAATGAGACATTAGGGAAAAGTCTGTAAAATCCATGTGTTCATTTACATATAGTTTATTAATTTAGATTAATTAGGGCTGTCAATCGATTAAAAAATGTAATCAAATTAATTACATTCTCTGTGATTAATTAATCTAAATTAATCACATATATAATTTTTGCTGTGAAAGTATTTTAAATATTTAAACTCAAATGAATCACTGAATAATCAGCATTAGTGACATTAAAGTTCAAAAACTCTTTTATTATTATTTTCACTGTTCAAATAATGGCCATAATAATCTATGATATGACCTAATATGCTAAGGAAATAAATTCAAAAGTGCTTTGGGAATAAGTTTTTTTTCCACATACAAGGCATTTCAGGCCACAGATATAACCTAGGGGACACAATGAAAACAAATTAATTCTCCGCTCTATGTCAACTCTATTTCTTAAAAGTAAAATGTTCCAATCAATGATCTAGGCAGCAAATTTTCTTCTCTCCTTTATTTTACAGTCTAATGGTTACTGACTAGAACGGCTCGGGGTCAAAGGTCATATGGAATCGATTAATCTGCGTTATTTTTTTAATCAGTTGTTTTTTTTCAAATTAATTAATTGGCCCTTTCCTACACAGTGACAGAACAATTTAATATGGAATCATGGAATCTACATGCAAGCTCTTTACCACAGGTTTGTTTTTCCAAGTGTGACTATCTGTTTTCATACAGACCTTTTCCATATGAATAGTCTCAGCGTGTGCGTAACCCTCAGTGGAGGGGCAGAAGTGTCTTCTGATAACCCTGTGACCCCGTGAACTGCTCTCATTCTGACATTTCCTGTCATGAGACGACTCGCTGACCACTCTTGCCCTCCGCTGCCTCCCCAGGGGGGCTACTAAGAGGAGCGGGTGGAGTGGACAGGCCTTCCTTCCGCACGGCCTTTCATGTGGCTGTGCTCTCAGACACCCGTACAGAACAGCCCACTGCAGCCTGTGGCTTTGATTTCCCCAGAAGCCCTGTACACCAGACAGCTGCATCTCTGCGTCGTGTTCACATACTCCGTGCCAGGCCTCTCCGTCGCATGTAGACAGATCAATTTAATTGGCAAACAGGTTTGAAGTCAATTTCACTGAAACACTGTCAGGTTGTCACAAATGCTCCCAAAAAAAAAGGAAAAAAAAGAAAAATAATTTCGCTAATTGAAGCCGAGGTAGGCGCTCAGCTCTGGGGGGTTTTGATTAGTAAATTGAATGTTTGTGAATTCTCTGAGCTGGCTGGCCTGTGGTGCAATTTGTTGGATCATTTCTCTCTCTCTCTCTCTCTCTCTCTCTCTCTCTCTCTCTCTCTCCCTGCCTGGAGGATGTGTGCCACCGAATCAAATGGAACAAGGAGTGAATGTACAAACAGCAGAGGGGGAAACCAGGTGCCACTTACCACCATGCTGGTGCGGTTGCACTGGTGAGTGTCCGCGAACCACACGTCCCCCGTGGCACACTGGTCGATATCGTAGCCCTGAACGTTGACGTCCACACGAATTACACCTCTACCACAGACATATACAGAGAGACAGGGAGGGAGACAGACCGATTAATGGAAGATGTCAGCGCCTGAAGGCGAGAAATCAGAGACTTAACATGAGAAGTGACAACCCTATAAAACATTGCAGTGTAAGTAACCATCGTCAACATGAAATGGCATCATGAAAAATATAGCACAACATGATCATTGTGTCTATATTAATAGTCAGGTGTCATCAAGGCAGCAAGTAAGTGGTAAGTAAGATGTGAGCAATATGCATAAATAATGAGTAAATCATTTTAACAAATCAAATGAATGTAAATCAGCCATACCAGTGGTTTGACTTGATGATACATGGGCTCTAGGCCCCCTGACAGCTAAAAGTGTGTTTGCTCGGGCAGCTGTTAATTAGTGGTCCACTGCTGCTAATGCCTGTAATCTGTTTCTTGGTTTCATGCAGATAGATGAATTGGTGCATTGCTGGAGGAACCCACTTCAGTTTCATTCCCAATGACTGTCCATAGGCAGGCACCACCTGGCCGAGAGGCTCTAAAAGGCTTTGAAAGGAATCTGAGGCTCAAAGGGGGGGGGGACTAGCGGCCTGTGTGCAGATGTGCAGGAGGCAGATGTGGGGTTAGATTACTGTGAGGAGGCTGTAAGTGGTGAGACGGACAGCAGCTGTGGGCATCTGGGCCAGTTAAAATTATGCTACGTTAAGTGATGTGATCATGAAGATAGATTGCATGGACATCAACATCAACATTTCCATTGTGCAGATCATTGAAATTACATTATTTCAACAATCATTCTCATTTCAGCTGAATAAACCGGACAATAACTGGGCAGCTTATCTCCATGGGAAAGGAGAGAGACCAAAAAGAATACAGTGTCTGTAAATCGGGCCAACACAGTCCTATTCTAGCACATATGATGCACAGCTTGGGAACATTCCTGTTCTGATAACGTCAGCACTGACAACACTAATGCTTTGTGCTTCTAATGCATGCACAGTGACCGGAGTAATGTTTTTTGTTACTAGTGCATGTACATAAAACATATCATTCAGACTGACAAGTGGAAACAGAGTTACCTAAACTCAGGGCTGAGGTCAGGCTTGAGGCCGTAAAACGGCATGGTGAGGGTCAGCAGCCAGCCGGGCAGGAAGCGTCCGTCCTCACACTCCAGGAAGGCTGCGTCGGCCCAGCACGCGCCGCTGCTGTTGGCCACATAGCTGTCCCCGCGCGCCCACTTGGGCGTCTCCAAGGTGGTCAGGTCGTTGACGAGTGCCCGTTTGCTGAGTCCCGCGAGCACCTGTGGCGGCGCGGCGAACTTGAGCGCCGTGAACCAGCTGTCGTCGGGCGCCGGGGGCGCCGGGTGGAGGTCGTCCCAGGTGGACGTGAAGTCCTGCAGGTAGATCTCCCGCAGCGGACCGGAGGAGACGAAGGGGGGGGCGGCCGCCACCGCCGCTACGGAGGCCCAGGGGCCCCTGGGAGGCGCGGAGGACCAGCTGGGGCCGCAGGGAGAGCGGGTCGGCGTCGAAGGTGAGCAGCGCGCGGCGCACCAGGCCCGGCCGGTCGCCCTCTAGCAGTGACCGCACCAGCGCGTGGTACCACTCCAGGTCCTCGCGGATGCTGGTCTCGCGCAGCTCGCTGGCCTGGAAGATCAGGTTGAGGAAGTTGGCGGCGTTGGCCAATGATGTGGTGACGGGCCGCAGCAGCGGGCCCAGGTCCGGGGGCGGCCGGCCGCGTGGCGGGGACAGGCGGTACGACCGCGGGCAGGTGGCCAGACCCAGAGCGGCAGCGTCGCCGCTGTAAAGGTACGCCTCTGCCGGAGACCAGTCCTCCTCCACCGCCTCCGTCACCACCGCCTCACCCCCGGTGCTGGTGACCAGGCTCGGACCGGCCGTGGTGTTAGAGGGAGAGCCAGTCTCAGCCACACCATCTCCCCCTGTCCCGGTGGAGGACATGGGGGAGGTGGGCAGCGGGGAGCCGGACGGTCCCGTGCCCAGAGATGGAGTGACCTGCCCCAGGTGCCCCGGCAGCTGGAGCAGCAGCAGCAGCAGTGCTAACAGCAGCTGTGTGGAGACAGGACATCCCATCCTCTCAGCAGACAGCAGTTCAGCAAAGTAGCCTCCTCTTCAGTGACCTCCAGTTATTACCCTCAGCTTGTAAATCCCAGTCAGAAAACGCCACTCTTCTCTGTCATCTCGTCGACTCTCACTCGTCTGCCCGGTCCGCGCGCTCGAGGGATCTCTCGCATGCCCCCCTCTCGTCCCGCTCTCCTTCGTCTCGTCTCTCCTCCTCCTCTCCCGCGGCTGCAGGCATGCACTCCGGCTCCTCCGACGTCCAGCAGGTGTAGTTAGCCGTGGTCACTTGTGCATGGAGGTGGCGGTCGCTTCCCCTGCGTGATGTTTTTAAAGTGACGCGCCTAATTTCCCCTTTCCCACCTCTCATCTAAAAACATCTGCATCCACACGCAGAGGACGGTAAAACAACAGCTAATCCTGAACTGACCGCTTCTCAACGGCTGTGCAGAGACTGGAGGCTGGTCCTCACTGGGTACAATTGATGGAAAAAAGTGAGAAGGAACAGGAACGAGAGAGAGAGGGAGAGGGAGGGAGGGAGAGAGAGAGACAGAGAGAGACAGAGAGAGAGTGAGAGAAAGATCCGTACCGACAGTGCATCACCTGTATCAGAGCCTCCTCGCTCCTGCTCCCCTTCTCTGGTCTGTCAAATAGTCTCCCGCGGCAAACGCACCTCCACCCAGCCCCACCCCCACCCCCAGCCCACCCGTTCCGCGCTCCGATCCCCTGCGAGAGGCGAGCAGGAGGGGGTGGGTAAACGAGAGAGATTACCAATGCGGAGATCCACTGGCCGGCCCCCACCTCCTCCTCCTCCACCTCCTCCTCCTCCTCCTCCTCTTCTTCTCCTCCTCCTCCCTTTGATGTACCATCAAAGACAAAGTACCCCAAAGTTTTCAAGCACTGCAGGTTGGGAGAGGAGAGAGAGAGAGAGTAATAGAGATAGAGAGATGGAGATGGAGAGAGAGATGAAGGGAGACAGCTAAAAAAGCAACAGTATAAACACAGCCTCTTACTCAGCTATCACTCGTCTGCTTTTTTTCCTCACAGTCTGTCGCTCCTCTGCAAAGCTTCTCTATCTCTCTCTTTTTCTCTTCTCTATCTCTCTCTATTATTGTCTGCAGTCTCCCAGCATTTGGTGCTGACAGTCTCTCTCTCTCACTCTCTCTCTCTCCTTCACCCTCCCTCTCTGTCACTCACTCTCTCTTTCTCTCTCTCATCCCTCCCTCCCTCCCTCCCTCTCTGTCATTCTCGCTCATACTATGACTCTCTCTCTCTCTCTCTCTCTCTGCATCTCTCTCCCTGGCAATATCTGCCTCATCCCTCTTTAGCCGAGATGCTCATGTAACGGTCGTGGTGGGTGATGAAAGTGGCACATCTGTTGGCAGAGAGAAGCTGCGGCGGTGTGAGTGTGTGTGTGTGTGTGAGAGAGAGAGAGAGAGAGAGAGAGAGAGAGAGAGAGAGAGAGATAGTCAGATAGACTCATAGACATATGTGACATTGATGTGGGATCTAACACGGGCATTTGTGTGGCCATCACATAGTTCCTGTTTTTGTGTGTGTTTAAGTGCATACATGTGTGTTTATGTGTGTGTTTATTTGAGTTAGTGTGTGTGTGTGTGTGTGTGTGTGTGTGTTTTAGTGTGTGTTTTAGTGTGTTTTAGTGTGTGTGAGTGTGTGTGTGTGTGTATGTGTGCATGTATGCGTGCTCTGAGAGAGATAGTCACTCCCTGGATTAAGCCACCACTCTCTCCCTCTCCAGCTAGGTCAAGTAGTGCTCTTTCTGAGCATATGTGCATAAGTGTGTGTATGTATGTGTGTGTTTGTATTCATAAATGTCTATGCAGGTCTAGATGCATGTGTTGGTGATGTATACTACACATAAGTGTGTGTGTGTGTGTGTGTGTGTGTGTGTGTGTGTGTGTGTGTGTGTCTGTGTTTGTGTAGGTCTTTATACGGGCCTTTGGCATGTGTGCTAGTGGGGGATGTACACATTTATGTGTAGCCCAAAGGCTTAAATATTACTCAAATGGCCTCCTCAGAACCCCAGCTGATTCAACACTTGCTTAGCAGAATCGATTCACGGAGGCCAGGAGATTGCAGTGGAGAGGGAAAAACACATGATCGGTCTCCCTCTAGACGCCTTAAGAATGCACCGGACTAACCGGAGAGAAAGAGAGAAGGAGGTGCGAGAAGAGAAGAGAAGAGAATAGGAGAAGATAAAATGCTCTAATTCCTCCCGCTCTCTCTGTCAGTGATGGAGCAGGCAACTCTGGGCGATGCAGGCGAATCCTTGTTTTGGTGCCATAGCAACAGGGCTCGGAGAACTACCCATTAATTTGTGCTACCCCCCCCCCCCCCCCCCACACACACACACACACACACCCACACACCCATACAGACACCTAGGTATGTTAAGGGAGGGAGGGGTGACAGAATTGAGAGAGAGAAGAGAAAGGTAAGTGATACCGCATGGTGAGGTGTGTGTGTGTGTGTGTGTGTGTGTGTGTGTGTGTGTGTGTGTTTCCACATTAATATTCTCTGTGTTTTGATGTGTGACAATGGGGCACAGTGGTTATTGTAGTGTGTGCAGTGCAAGACTGCTCACTGTAACCTGTGCAATGTCAGTATAGATTAAACAATGAATCTCTTCTTTATCACACCCATATCACCTAAGGTTGGATTTCTGGACTAAATCGATCCTTTCCACTCTGAAATCAGCCACCAGACTCAAGTGTGCCTGCTCGGCCTGTAACTTCTAATTGGTTTGGGAATCAGTAACCTATATTAAATATAATTTATTGGAGGTCACTTTTGAGTATGGGCCAACTTTTGAGTATTATTTTTCCTTATCAAACTGCACAAAAGCATATACATAGGTTACTAACAAGAAATAATATGTATATAGAAAGGCATTGTGCTAACAAGAATAGCTAGGTTTATAAAACACTCAAAATATAATTAAACACATGCGCGTACGAGGAACAGATGACTTTCGCCTTTTCAAGACTGGATCAAATAAACATGCATGAAGCGACGCCTGCTGGCGAGGTTACAGAAATACATATGACGCCAGACTAGGCTATATTTATTGAAATAATAATGGAGCAAGCTTGACTAACAGAGCACAAAACTGTGAGCACTGAACCGTGACAGGTTGCTAGGCTGAACCTCCTGGCGTAGGAAGCATACACAGCCATACACAAACACAATTAAGTAGTTTAGATGGGAACCTTTATATTGCAAGGCTATGTCTAAAAATAATACAGTTGACGACTTGTGTAGGCTACATAGGTCTTGCACTGGTGTATGCCTTCATGGTAAACCCTGCAAATGTAAGAAACTTTAAAATAATATTTTAAATAAAAGTATATATAAAAATAATATAAATAGAAGTATATATAAAAATAACATGACCGGTTAGAAAGACACGGTGCCCTGTGCAACAGACTCAGACTACCCATACATTCTTATAGGCTATAGGCGAATATTAAATGCGTAATTTGTAGGCTAAAAGGATTCTGGCGGTACTGGGTAATTAGGATATAGCCTACTCATTAACCCTACGACTTGAGTGCATATTCCTCTTATTAAAAAATAAACCTGAATAAAGAATGTGTGAGATGTGTGAGCATCTCAAGTTTTATTTTAAATGCACATATTTCCACAAGATATATGCTATCACTGGCACTGACAGGCGGTGTTTCTCTCTAGTTGTGCATGCACGCTATACCACAGAGCGCGTCGCTGGAACATCATATGGACCACTGGGTAGCAGGGAGTTGGGAAACGAACACAACGCATCGCATTTGCGGAAGTGAGGGAGCGGGTGGGGCCTCGGTGTATGCTGTAGAGGCAGTAATGTATGAGTTGAGACGTGCGAGGCTGCCATTCTCTTAAATGAAGCGTTTTATATGACCCCAGTGGGCCGTCGCGAATTTAAGAGCCTGGAAATTTCGTTTGTCTGTTCGTCGTGTGTAAGTGTGGTCGGTCAGACTCGCATCAGCAATGTCGAGAAAACGCTTTAAATAGTTTAATTTATGTGTTGGCTCGAGACAGATTGTGTATTTAGGGTAGCAAGCGGATTACACTAATGTTGCCGTAAAGACAGCCGACGAAGCGATGTGAAACCGTAATATTGGAAATTCCTTCTGCAAACTGAGGAATAATAATGAACAACGGACAAGATATGTCTCCAGATTTTGTCTTGATGCGCCTGGTGTCCGCGGCCGAGGATGACCGCTTGGATGATAAGAATGGGAATTTATCGTCTGGCGGCGGACTGGTGGCTGGGTTCGGGCAAGAGGTCTTGGGTCATACTAATTTGAAAGGTGGGTTTGAATGCTCACAAAACCATTCGGCCAACGTCGCTCGGCATAACCATCTCGCCGCGCTGAACAATGCTCAGCAACCCAGCGGAACGGAGGCACCTGACACTGGAGCGATGGCGACCAGACCGGGGATGTCTGTTCTGCCTCCTCCCCACGGTTCCACCGAGGCCCAGGGTTACGAGTTTGCCCACAGAGGGAATATGCGGCCTCAGCTGCTGGTCTTTCGGAACATAGCTAGGGACGATGACAGTATATCGGAACACAATTCAGATGAAAAACATCAAGCAAGGGCTCATGTTGGCGATGATCAGTCATCCGGGTTTGCCGACTCAAACAGTGGCATCAATAACAATACGGTTAGTGTGGATGCTCAGCAGTGTGCTAGATGGGCTTTGCTTCCTCAGATGAAATCATCCACAATTGCCTCGGATAACGAGGAAAGTGAAGTGTGCCACCGACATCGTTTGATTACAGACAAACAAGACTGGTCACCTCTGGTGGACGCATCAACCCCTCTAGCAATGATTGAATCCAAATGGGGATGTACGGCCACGGACACAAACATGCAGTTCCCCGAGGGTCCTGTGTTTGAACTGGCAAAGAAATTCGGGAAGCTGAGGGTGGCTCCGGTCTCCGAATTGTTGTTCAAGGACGGGGAACTGCCGCACTGTTCGTGTCAGAGCGTGCTTGGGTCAACAGCTGCTGGAATGGGCCAGGGAGATGACCCGACCGAGACTAGCGACGCGCTACTGGTGCTGGAGGGACTTGGGTCAGAGGAGGTGAATGGCCTGGGCATCAGCGCGTGCTCACCCAGTGACTCCGAGAGCCAGGAGAAAGAAAGGGCCTTCATGTTGCAAGGGAAAACAGACCTGGTGGAGAAAATGTCAGGTGCGTTCGCTCTCAGTTGCTGCCCCGCGGCGCTCGCGGGACAGGGAGAGGCGCGCTCCGAGGGGAGTTGCTCGGCATCTTGTCGGGACACACAGGTGTGCTGTCTACTACAAAACAGTGTCAACCCCAGACCACAGGCCAGCCCCAGCGACACAGAGCAGTCACAAGAGGCACCAACACCACCTGGACCCCCTCCTGGTGAATCTTGTCAGGACCGGCCCAGCCAGAAGTCGAGCCCCGCGCGCCGGTCTGAAAGGAGCGTCAGTGTGCCTCGGACACTTGTCAGCCGTGGGGCAAGTGTTGGCAATGAAAAACCACACGGGAAGTCCAGGAAAGGGTCACTGAAAATTCGCCTGAGTAAACTTTTCAGAACTAAAAGTTGCAGTGGATCGAACAACCTGCTGGACAAAAGACCATCGGTGACTTACTCCATATCTTCAGCTGGCAGTTTGATGGACATGTCCAGAGCAAGTGGAGGGGAGCAAGACACTAGCAGGTACAGTATGATGAAGGATCATCTGAGAAAATCTAATTCACTCCTGTAATAGAATATATTCAACTTCAGGGTTAGCCACAATAATGAGCCACAATAATGAGCAGGCATGTGGACTGTTAATCCCAAATGATGAGGCCTTAGGCCTTTATTTTCTATAAACATGTCATGTGTATTGCAGGCGTTTTGAGGGGTTGCCTTATGAGATCCTTTTTGCTAAAAAGAGAATCAGCAGTTCTGTATCACCACTCTCTCCTGTTGTGTTGTCTGTAGTCAGCAACAGTCTGGCTCAGTCCTCCTGTGTGCTAATCAATGTTATTGAAGTCTGTGGAGCACATGTCAGTATGATAACTGCACAGTGCACTGGGTGCCCATGCTGTAATGTGTTGTGTCCTTTCAGCCAGCCCACACTGACCAGGGCCCAAAGTACATTCTCCGCTGCCTCTTTCACTCCAATTTTCACAGGTAAGGGGACATGCTTGGTAACATATCAAGGAACCAGGAAGCACACATTTTGCTGCAAAATGGGAAAAGGGTTTTGAGTTATGAGATGAGCCTTCTGTGTCCGTTTCCTGTCTTTGTCTTTTCACCTTCTCTAACTATGCTGCCTTTTTCTCCCTCTCTGCATCTCTCTTTCGTGGCGATCCATGTCTGATTTCCCAACTGCAACCTTTTCCAGGGGAGACGGTGTCTCTGGTGGATGTGGATATCTCTCGGAGAGGGGTGAACTCCCCGCACCCCCCCACTCCGCCGCCTCCACCGCGCCGAAGTCTCAGTCTCCTAGGTACTGTCCCTGTCTGTCCCCACTTCTCCCTTTTCTCTCTGCATGTCTTCCTCCGCACACCCACATGCGCTCTCTGTCATCTCATACCTTTGTCGTGCTGGTCTCCTCTCTTTCTCTCTCTCTCTCTTTCTATCTATCTATCTCTGTGAATTCTGACTTTTATCTCACCTAAACATACGTACATGATATTTCTGTGACTCTTGCCTCTCTTTATCGTCAATCTCCCCTTAGAGTATGTTAGTATCGCAGCGCGCCTTTCTTTATTCCCCCTCTTTTTTATCTCTTCTTTTCTTTTCATCTGTTTTCACTCCGACCCACTTCCATGCAGTCATTCGGAGCCATGGCAAATTGAGACTCGGTGTAACCCAGGCAACCCATTGCTGCTCCTCCACACTTTCCCTCTCTCTCTCCAACTCCTCTTTTTTATCCTCTCTCCTCAAAGCACAAATGATATATACATCTCCAGCGCCAGGCCACAAATCAGGAGCTATATGCACATTTTCTTTTCGGCTGACAACAGTCGGGGGCAGATTTTTTTCCGCTGGAGTCAGGGTTTTCCGGAAATTGAGTTGAAGCATGCTCATTTCAAAAATCAGATTATGGCCTGATCTGCGATGTGTTGGAGAGAGACGGCACTGAGCACATAAACTGTGTGAGATTGAGCACTTGCGGAGGGTGGAGGGGGGGGGGGGGGGGGAGAAGAGCATGTGGTCGACCACGAAAGAGGATTAGCTCTCTCATCTTGTGTTCTCACTTGCGAGCCAAGTGCACGTGTGACAGCAGTGGGTTTTAGTCTGGCGTGTCTGTGACTCTGATTGTGGATAGCAGGGTGAATTGACCATGGGGGTGTATGTGTGTCCAGCTTTTTTTTGTTGTTGAGGCAGGGATGCAGTGGCTGTTTTGTTTTCCCCTGCGAATGTTTGGAGATTTTGTGACGACGCAAAGGATGCTGCGGTGTATTATTTTCATCTGTGTGTTGGGGAGTTGGCTCACCTGGTGATTTGCCATTGCTGTAAGCCCCGCTAAGCCTCTCAGTAAAGCTCTGTGTGTGTGTGTGTGAATGTGAGTGAGTGAGTGACTGTGAGTGTGTGTGTGTGGGCACGTGCAGATTTGACAGCAGCTTGTGAACCAAAACACATACCTGCACTCTCCTGCAATCCTCTGCTATGCAAATCAACAAACAAAGACTTCTTCTTGAAACCTGAGGGTAGATATATGGCAAGGAGGCCTCAGAAGTGGTCTGAACGCAGGCTATTGCTATTGCTATTGCTAATGATCCGTCTCTGCTTATCTGCATTTGCTGCTTTTCATTTTCAATGTTGTCAGTGATTTTCACCAGCATTCACCTCCATTACCCAATGGCTTGCTCGATCAAACCATGCATTCAAGTCAGTCCTTCCTCAATGTTGCACATGCCCAGGATCAATTCACTATTGTTTCCATGGCACAATGAATGCAGATCAACGTTGAGGAGACATGGATTTTCAATTGGGTGGTTTGCGAAACGCCAATTGATGCGAATGCGGCACATGATCTGGCCGCAATTAAAATCCTAACCTCACGTGAAATTGATTGGTGGCAAATTCCTGGAAAGAATCCATGTCCGACTCAACATTGAGTCACATGTCGGAACGTTGACCTGACGGGACGTGGTGTGTGCCTGGACTAAGAGAGAGACCTCTGTGGATTGTCCTGCCCTGAACCGCTGTCCCCCACCCCCTCCTCCTCCTCTCTCCCACCCCACCCCTTGCTCTGTTTCCAGATGACATAGGTGGGCCTCAGCCTGGGCCTTTCCTAGTGAGTGTGGTGGGGGCCTCCCTGCAGTCTCTCCCCCTGCCTCTTCCTCCTCCTCCTCCCTCTCACGCCACCATCCAGCACAGTCTCAGCCTCAATGGTAAGACTCCTCAACAGAGGCACCGTGGGGTGGGCAGTGAGTCTGGCCTGGGGAGGGCAGTAAGACAGGCCTGTAGTGGAGCAGTAAGACAGGCCTGTAGTGGAGCAGTAAGACAGGCCTGAGGTGGAGCAGTAAGACAGGCCTGTAGTGGAGCAGTAAGACAGGCCTGAGGTGGAGCAGTAAGACAGGCCTGAGGTGGAGCAGTAAGACAGGCCTGTGGTGGAGGCGAATACAAAAGCACTCCTCATGTTGACACTGATCAAGAGCATACTGTTAAACAGCTCTCTAAAGCTAATCTCGAGAGCTAAACCTTTATGTTCAGACCCCTATATATATTAGTGTAACAAGTGTGCTGTATGACTGAAGCATTTTTCACAGTTGAAACGTAACATAAGGCAGAGCCTAGGGCCAGATATACATTGGAAGAATTCTATATGTTTCCACTATCTGAGAAAGTGGAGCCTTCAATGATTCTTTTTATGCTGACAACTCAAGAAGCCATCAGAGGACCAGATTGGTCAATTTTTTTACGCATGTAATGTGTAAAAAGTATACATGAAATTTCCATTGAAGGCATTTTACAAAGAGGCTTTTAAATTTGACTTCTATTAAACCTGTTTCAGTGCCTCCGTTTCTATGAATACCACACAGGCACAGAAAATATGTACTGTTTGCATCATATCTAATTATAGTCCACCCCATCTACCCTTCTTGACTTTTAGAGTACTTAAAATGCTCTGCATGTATATTTCCTCCGATATGTTTTTCCAGTTATCAACATCCAGTCATACAGAGGGGAACTACAGTAGTACTAGATATTAAACAGAATTGTATGCAGCAGAGTGACAGCCCGTGACACTGCAAGACGTGTTGTTTTGACGAACCTGGTGGCATGTTTTCTTACCCAGTGACAGTCGTGCATATCAGTCAGGCTCAACGTGAGATGCCACCAGCCGTGTGAGTTATGGAGCCCCAGCTGTGACATAATAGCAGCACAGAGCATCATGCTGCAGCAGAGAGGGGCTGCAGTGCAATATGGTGGCTCTTTTACCGTCTTCATCTAGTCTTGTTTTATCTGAGGCGTATATGAGTGTGCTTTACATGCAAAACTATGGTGCTACCTACCACCCAAGAAGAGGAATGTCTCTCCGTTTTGAAATGAAGTGCTCACACTTCATTTCCGCTTTGAAATGAAGTGCGCTGCTACTTTTGAGCAAAATCAGATTGAAAAAAGATATCACTGCCTGCGTGGAATGTGCCTTTGAATGTCTAGTATGAATAAAAAATAGCCTTGCTAGTTTGCCAGTGTGGTATTATATCAGTGGCACCTAACTGACATGCCTGGTCCTTCCCTCCCCCTCTTAAACAGCTCTGACAGGGAGTTATCACACAATTATCTCCATCCTTTAACAACTGTTTTCCCCCATCAGTATCACACCGGCTCACCCTCAAGTTGCCTGAGATATAATGACGGCCCCTCATCAGATTAATCTTATCTTCTCCCCCTAATCGCGTAGCTCTCTGAATCATGCCTCCAGGCCAACGCTGCGAGTGATTTAACCTGCCAGGAGATTACCGATTATTAAGTCAGGCACAGTTCAGACAAGAGGAGCAAGAACAGGGGCTGGGGGGGGGGTTGTTTTGTTCTCATGTGTGGCTGATCTTCTGCTCCCGTTTGGTCGGGTTCCTCAGACGCTTTCCTCCGGGTGCTGCCTCACGGCGCCGCCCCGCACTCGGATGCGCCCCAGCCGCCCCGTCTGCCCCCGCCCCCGCTCCTGTGCCCCCTCAGGAGGCCCGATGCCAGCAGCTTCACTGCCAGTCTGAGGGAGCTGGAGAGGGTAAGAGCGCCACACACCCACACACTGGGTTGTCATTTGGTCAGTTCAAATGTGTCTGCCTCCTCCATAGGAAGGAGGTCTGCTTGTCTTTATGACACATGACTGATCTGTAACTCACCTCTATTACCATCAAGCTGCAGTTAATCTACTTACATGGACACATGTCTACATATACCAGTAAATAGGACAAGCACAGATTGACATCCATCAAATTATCTGGGCATAAACCATCCATACCTTCTCAGTAAAATAACATTGATGATAAAGAAATAGTGCATATCACTGTATATCAATGCATGTAAACCTGCTGTGTGAAACATATGCAGTAGAGGCTCAATCCTTCGGTATGATGGCATGTGATTGGCTGTGTTTGTCCCGCCCCCAGTGTGGCTGGTACTGGGGCCCAATGAACTGGGAGGACGCGGAGCTGAAGCTGAAGGGGAAGCCGGACGGCTCCTTCCTGGTGCGGGACAGCTCCGACCCGCGCTACATCCTCAGCCTGAGCTTCCGCTCGCAGGGAGTCACACACCACACGCGCATGGAGCACTACAGAGGTGAGGACAGCACACACACACACACACACACACACACACACACACACATGCGCATGGAGCACTTCAGATGAGCCACACGTATGTATTCATGTATATGTATACCCAAGCAGTCATATACTGCCTCACTGGCCCACATACATGTAGCTGTTAAAATGTATTGATATACCCACGCACTCAGATACATAGGTCAAGGAGGGAAGGCATGTACAGTATATGGGTTAATGTATAAATGTTTGTAGTGGTGTTTCTTTGTATGCTAACCTACTCCTTACATTAATGCTCATGTGCACACACACACACACACAAAGGTGTATGTGCGCCTCTGAATGTGGCAAGCAATATGAAAGCTTGTGCTTACACTGTCTTAATGGCTAACGTGTGTCTCAGGACCTTCAGCCTGTGCTGACGCTGTCTTAATGGCTAACGTGTGTCTCAGGACCTTCAGCTTGTGCCTTTCTTTTACTGTCTATGGCTTGTGCTGACGCTGTCTTAATGGCTAATGCGTGTCTCAGGGACCTTCAGCCTGTGGTGTCATCCCAAGTTTGAGGACCGCTGCCACTCAGTGGTAGAGTTCATAGAGAGAGCCATCATGCACTCCAAGAATGGCAAGTTTCTGTACTTCCTGAGGTCAAGAGTGCCTGGTAAGATGTTTCTTTTGGTTTATTCATCTTCTTTCCGTCCTTCTATTTTACTGTTTGTTGGTTTATTTATTTATTCATTCATTAATTCTTGACAGTAACAATAAATTCTTGAATTTCCCCTTGGGGATCAATAAAGTATCTATCTATCTATCTAAATGAGTGGAAGGCTCATTACAAACTAAGTTCATTATTATTAGCAGCAGTATAATATCCATTTGTGTAATCCCGGTCAAGTTCCACGGTGGTGGTGGTGTAGACTGTAGATGGTGATAATAATAATAATAATAATAATACGTTTATTTTATATAGCGCCTTTCTCAAACCTCTCTAAAGGTCGCTTTACATAGTAGGAAGGCAGGGAAAAACAATAACAAACAAACAAACAATACAACAGAGACAAAGGCAGGGAAATACAATAACAAACAAACAAAACAATACAACAAAGACAAGTTATCTGTAGGAACTATGTGTTGGGTGTGGAGGAGAAGTGATCATTAAACAGAAAGGTCTTGAGATTTGCTTTGAAGAAAGGAAGAGAAGGACAGGCACGAAGGGGTTGGGGGAGGGAGTTCCAGAGTTTGGGGGCCAAGGCACTGAAGGACCTGCCACCCAGGGTGGAGAGTCTGGAGGTTTTGGTCAGAGGATCTGAGTGAGCGGGACGGAGTGTAAGGGGTCAGGAGGTCACAGATGTAGGGGGGAGCAAGGTTGTGGAGGGCTTTGAAGGTGAGTAGTAGTACTTTGTATTTGATCCGGGACGGAACTGGTAGCCAATGGATTTGATGGAGAATGGGGGTGGATGGAGAATGGGGGTGTATGCAGGTGTATGCACCTGATGCAGGTGGTGGTGTAGATGGTGATGCAGGTGGTGGTGTAGATGGTGATGCAGATGCCCACTCTTCCCCAGGTCTCCCGCCCACTCCGGTGCAGCTGCTCTACCCAGTGTCCCGCTTCAGCAACGTCAAGTCCCTGCAGCACCTCTGCCGCTTCTCCATCCGACAGATGGTCCGCATCGACCACATCCAGGAGCTCCCACTGCCCAAGTAAGCACCTACTACAGCTTTAGAAGTCAATCAAGCATACAGTATATAATTACTCATCAGCTAGCTTCAGTTCCTTTTGGGACCGTCAAATTATCAACATGTTGAACATGCAATAAGTGCTTTTCATTTTAAATTATTTCATGTTTAGTATCTGTTCACTCATGTCATGTTTATGAATTGACATAGTTATGTCATTTGAAAGTAAAGCATATGCTTATGATAGGATCCAGTATGTTTAATGTGATCTATTTGTATACATTGCTTTTGATATTTTTCTGTACTTTTAAGTCCCATGTTATGTCCACAAAGATGCCTATTCCATTCCTATACACTTCATTCTCGCCACCAGGCCACTGATTGCCTACCTGAGGAAGTTCTACTACTACGACGCTGAGGAGGAGATGTACCTGTCAATCAAGGGAATACGCCAAGCGATGGGAGTCGAACAGGAAGCGGAGCCTCAGACGTAGCCAACAGAGGGGTCCTCACCCAAGTAATTCACAGCAGTGTACGGGGGGGGGGGGAGCAATTTGTTTTGTAATTCTGTGTTAAAGTGAAAAAGTACTGGGATTCTTCTTCTGGAAGAAATGTTGCTCTTCAGATTCATTTGTGATCCACATGTCCACTGATTCGTTTGTGGGCCATACGCCCATTTATGGCGCATCCGCTGAATGAATAAATGTAAATGTAAATGCACATTTCTGCTGAAGGATTCATTCCATTTTCTTCTAAATCTACGGTAAAGCTAAAGCTTGGTTTGAAATGGGAGGTAAACATAAAAATGACGCTTTGGCTCCTTTCATCTCCCTTTTCTATTATTAGTAACAGGTTCTTACGTATTGCATCATTATGAGCAATGTAAACACAAACCTATCCATAATCATTCAGTGACAGTGAGTGCTGCTGTTCACCAGGGAGTTTGTGGTTGGATGAGGTGAAGACGCGTCTCATAGCTTCTCTTCACCCCCCTACAGGGTACTCGTGTGCGGAGACGTGTGATGGCAGATTGCTGCCCAGTGAAGCACAGCCTGGACCCTGCCTGTTCACCAGTCTTCCTGCGTCCCACTCCTACAATTCCTTCGGGTCGGGTCTCCAAATGGCGGCCTCCTCAGGGACTCTGCAAAAGGTCCTTCCCTCTCCCTCGCCACGGCAACCAATGAAAGCGACAGGGAGAGGGAGGCCGGTGGAATGCTGGGATGTCACACAAACAGTGCAGCACACCAGGCCTAGCTGGAGAATGGGCTTCCCAGGTGAAGCCAACTGGACAAACCCTAAAACCCAACTCAACAAAACTAAAAACTTGGACTTGGACTTCTCTCAGATGTTTGTTTTTTGTTCCCCGATGATCTGTACGTTACCTAATTCCAAGATGAGCAAAATGGACCTTTTCAAGTGAGATGATCTGTTTGTAACAGCCATCCCCTCCCTCTCTCCTCTCCTCTCTAGTACAATGCTTGTCTGTGAGTGGAGCTTGAGACTGTATATGCATCTATACCTGTGACTGGATCAGACTCAGTCTGCTCTTTTCCTCAGTCACAGCTGGTCATAGGAACAGTATTTTCAGTAAAAGAGGTTTAGAAAAAAACTCTGCCTTCAGTACTAAATTTACAGTGTGTGTGTGTGTGTGTGTGTGTGTGTCTCATGAACCTTTGATCTCAACATTATCTATCGCAGAAAAGTATGGCATGATTTTGCTTTAGACCCATGGAGGTTCTCTCTCTCTCTTTCTCTCTCTCTCTCTCTCTCTCTCTCTCTCTCTCTCTCTCTCTCTCTCTCAGGACAGGAACATTTCTTTAATGCCAAAAACTGAACTTCATCTAAATTTATTGGGGAGCAGAATCAGTAGCATAAGTTCAATCACACAATTCAATTCAAAACAATATGAGTTTTTTTTTAGCATGCCTCCATGTTATTTACTGAACGCACATTTGGCAGTAACCATCACAGGTGATAGAAACATTCCAATATTATATAAAACAGTGGCATGTCATGAATGAGACATGATGTTGGAATACACACCACTGTTCAATATTACTGAACTATTGCTAAAGGTTCTCTAAGCACGGTTGGGTGACGTCACTTCTGTTGACGTCTCAAACAAAACAGAGCTAGTTTGTCCCTCCCTCCCGTGCAACTGAAACTGTCATGAGCGCGCATCTCATCGGTGATCGGCTGGAACAGTTTGTTATGTTTCATGGACCAGGCTGTTTTTTTTGCAGTTTTTGGAACCTGCGCTGTCTACAGAGACCACGTTTTTTACTGTGTATTCTGGGGACAGGCAGCTAGCGGATCGTGAGGAGATGTTTGCTGTATGTGACAAAATGTTCTCACTTAGAAACCGCGTAACAACACTTAGAGAACCTTTAATTAAAATATTATTGAAGTATTATTAATTAGTCCTATTCGGAAAATGTGAAATTCCTCTCCATTCCTCTTTGTTTTAAGTGTTTTTAATTAATTTGTTGGCTATTTACAGGTCCTGTAAATATGTAAAGTATTACTTTATAATATATATATAAAGTCTAAACAAAGATATACCTTCTCACCTTATCATTCTATTTGTCAATTGGGAAACTACTTGCACCTTCTAACTGCATAGTGACAGAAACTATTTTTATGGAAAAGGCAGTAAGGCAGTTTCCATCCAAGGCCATGTGAACACAGAGATGTCTATTTCATGTCATGAAGGAGGGATGCTGTAGAAGGAGGTCAGTAAAGACAACTGAGAATGGGGGAGAATTTTAATATACAATCTTAAAGGTGCATTGTGGCAGACTGTAAAAATGAAACCATATTGAAATAAGTATTCCTGTAGTTACTATATGCGTTCTTGGTCCAATGGCTTGTTCAGTGTGGAGGCAGGAGGTGATAGGAGGTGGTCCTACATCATTAGAGAGAATCTCAAAAGGCACAGAAGCAACTGGACTAAACTGAAACGGCATGCAATTATGCCATACGTAACAAGCTCACAGGGTGCAGGCCTTCACAAGTACACCACTAGTGCCTGAGTCAAAGGCACTAAATCAAATTACATTTTAAACACATTTCAACCCTTCACATTAAGCCCAATCACATAATTTTTACTTTGACCAAACCAACTGCTCTGACCTGTTGAAAAAAGTAGGCTTAAGTGTTGGGGCAAAGCCAGGTTCTAAAGGTACGCAATTCATAAGATGTTTACAATTTCTGCCATGATTATTATTTTTTCTTTTTCATATTTCATATTTCATATTTCATATTTCTCGCTTTATCCAAAGGAGTAAACAATAAATATGATTGTTAGTTAGTTAGGCTACATTTGGCTACATACTAGATTTTGCATAGTTGTGGGTCAGCATCAGTATTCTTTGTCAGAAATGACCCATCAGTGAAGTAATATAGAATTTGAGAGAGAAAGGCTAAGGTTACTCAAGTGTGTTGCAGGAAATTATATTTCAACACAGTTTGAGCTTTTCTGGCTGTTGAAATCTAGCTGTCATTGTCGTTTGATCATGAAACTGCACAGGCCAGCAATAGTTTGGTGTCATGATTTTACTGTGTGTAATGTTGCTGGTATTATAGTATCAGTGTGTATGATTGCCGCTTGTCTTGTTTTGGAGGGCCTATAAAATCTGTTCTTTTCTGTCTTGACCAGATAGGCTTTATTGGACTGAGGATTCCATGCAATTACTTTTGCTAAATAGGCCTTAAAACCTCCAATCAGTAAACCTCTTCTCTTTTGGATTTTTTGACTGGTCTACTGCTTGTTAGCAGTTGGGTGTGTCTTGCAAGCCTGCACTCTGAGCTGATTAGAATATGTTAAACCGCGTTGAACATTGCACTGAAAAGATGCATGAAGTATGCCTATGGGGGGCAGTGACAGTTTCTACATGGAGGCGGTAGGAGCTAAGGGCTGATTGACCAAAATGGATGTCAAGTGGAGTTTGACTGAAATGTCTCTCTGCCCGCGGACTGGGTGTGATATATGTCAGTGAAACACAACACTCATATCATAGGCTCAGATTATATTTTACATATTCACTTTACACCCGCCTCAAAATACACTAAACCGGCAATCCATTTGTTGTGTACGTGCCTATCGTCGATTTTATGAACACCCATCTCTTTCATTGGCGAAACAGAATTTCAATCTGAAGTATGGCTCTTCTCTATTGGTTGGAACTACCATCGCTCATTGATCCATGTGCACGCGGATTGGACCAAGTGCGCAGGCGGTATCTCGTATGGGCTTGCTCTTGAAGGCTGCACGGAGAGCGAATGTCGTCATGAGCGGTGGGTAGGAATTATAACATTGGTGTTTATATTACATTGTACTTCGTAAAACAATTCATCTTCGTTAACCAGAGGGACATTTGATGTGTTATGCATTAAATACATATGTTTGAATGCGTGTAGTTGTACTTTTGCTTGCAAGCTGTGCACTTCCGGAATTGGGCTGCCTTTTCAGTATCAAAGAGTTTGACTTGCTACGCGTTAGCTAGCTAGCCAGTAAAGCAGAGTCTTGTTTGTAATTTTAGCTTGATATGCAATGCAACTGGGCCATTTTAATACATGTGGTGCACAATACTGAACTGATGGCAAAGTGTGGTCAACAAGCAAAATACTTGGATTTAAGTGCTAGCCCGACTGGATAATGTTAGGGTAATTTAGAAGATATATGCGTATCTAGAGCTATATGGATCGCTAGCCACTCATACGGGAACCATGCTAGCCCAATATCGTCGTCTCCCAGTCAGCACAGCTAGTTAAACGTAGGTGCTTGCTAGCAGTAGCTATATTTTTGATGGCGGCGCTATTTTCAGGCCGCGCTCAAACAGTTTTTTTCACTCGTGTACAGTGTTAGCGAGTCAAGACTTAAAGAAACAGTCTGTTTCAGAAACTGTTGTGGCTAACGACAACATGGTCTTAGTCCGTGGAATAAAATTGAATGCAAAACTGAAAGCTTAGCTTCTGAAACATTGCGGACATTAACTGGACCAGCAGTAGCAGCTGGGGATAAAGCTAAGTCGAAACATTAAGCACAATTAGCATATTTTGCAAAGTTTGCGGGAGATGCTAATGAAAGTGCTTGCAGACCAGCTAGCAAATTTGTTTGCTTTGCTACGTCCACTATTTATCTCTACTTCCACGAGTTCCCAGTACTAGCTTGGCCCCAATTTTAAAAACCAAACGCCCGTCTGTGGACCTGTTCCATCGATGTCCAATGGTCGCTTGCATTGCCAGTTACAGGTATTATAACAGTTCCCTCACTGGTTCATTAATGTAGAACAGCTAATAAATTAGCAAACTGTCACTAGCACTCATGCATAAATAGAAAACGTAATTATTTCCAGTAGAGGTCATCAAGTGAACATTATGATTCTAAGTGTGATAATAGTGATCTAAAAGCCACAATCCAGGTACAAAATTTACTAGAGATTATTGCATTTGGAAATTACGTCTAAATATAAAAAGTTTAGATTTATGCTGGCCATTTTGTTATCAATCAAGAATCTATTGACTTTTTGCAGATCAGAAGGACAGTATGGCCACTACTGTTGCTGTCAGTCCCAGCGAATACCTCCAGCCTTCTGCCACCTCCACACAAGTAAGTCTGTCCTTTTGACCTTTCACCCTTAACTCCCAGCACTATCATAGCTCCTGTGCTTGACCCAACCAGTGTCCTCCTTTTGTCTCAGTGTTGATTAACAGTGCTCATACAAAAGCTGCTGTAATACAGCACTATGGATTGTCTGATCATTGTTGTGAATTGAAGTCTTTTATTAACCTTTTCAACAATTTAGAATGCTTTGGCACTGCTAATGGGATGAGTAGTTTGTGTGTCAGGGTCATTTATGTTGATTTATGTTGCACCATGCATGTACCAAACATGCACTATGGACCAGGAAGTAGGCTAGTGATTTTGGCTCAGTGTATTGGGTACAGTGGACGTTTTGCCTGATCAGAGATCAGAATCCGATTTATTTAGCCAAGTGAGTTGAGAACAAACTAGGGATTTTGTGTTACTCTAGCACCAAATACTATATACAATCTACTGAAAGACTATAAGCGACTGAGTCACAAGCAGACCACATAGTGGTAATGTTTGTCAAGTGCAGAATAATCACCTCTTCATATGGGGTGATGTTACATTTATGCGAGATGGTGCGTTCATGCCTGGTATAAATAACAAAAATATGGACATGATTTTTGATGCATTCCTTTTCCTCTGTGTTGCCTCATGTCTCTTCAGGACTCCCAGCCCTCTCCTCTGGCCCTCCTGGCCGCTACCTGCAGTAAAATCGGCCCCCCTGCCGCCCAGGCCCCTGTCAGCACTCCTCCGGCCCAGCCCACCACCCGCCGCCTGCACCCCATCAAGCCAGCGCCCATTGCGCCAGCGCCCCCCAAGAACGCCCTGGGCTTCCTCTCGGCCAAGGGCAATGTGATCCAGCTGCCGGCGGGCCTGGGCGCCTCGGGCTCCAGCCCCATCCTGCTGACCATCCAGAGCCCCACGAGGCAGGCCGCCGCCCCGGCCAACATCCAGTACCAGATGATGCCCCAGATCCAGGGGGCGCAGACCATCCAGATGGTGCCGCAGGGCAGCCAGATCCAGCTGATCCCCGGCACCAACCAGGCCATCATCACCACGCCCGTGACGCTGCCCACCGCCGCGCCCGCCCCGGCCCAACCTATCGTCACCATGGCAACGGCCGCCCCCCAGAAGACTGTGGCGATCAAGCCGTCGACGCAGAAGCGGCGGCAGAACATGGTGCGGTTGCCCAGCGGCCTCACGCTTCCCCTCAACGAGACGGGCGCCACACAGGTGGTCACGGAGACGCAGCAGGTGACTGCACCACAGCCGCCGCCCGTTAAGACCTCCAGGAGGGGCCGTAAGAAGCAGACGCCGGTGGCCGCCGTCACCCCCACCCCCGTCGCCCCTCAGCCAGCCTCCCCCTCCCCTGTGCCCGAGCAGATGGAGACGCTCCTTATCGAAACCACAGCCGATAACATCATCCAGGTAAGACTTCTGTTGTCAGAGCAACATGGTGAGACTGCCAATACTGGGAAGGGTTAGTGCAGAGGACCAGGGCTCTACACTAACATTTTTTTTCAGGAGCACTTGTGCGCCCAACTTAAAAAATGTAGGAGCACAGACAAAAATGTGGGCGCACAGTCAGTTCTGTACTTAACTTACACATAATGCAACATTACACTTCAGCTAACAGTTAAACATGCCAGTGCACCAATTGCGAATATTAAGAATGACTGACAACATTTAGGCTACAGGAAACAGGATTTTAAAGATCAATGCCTACTTTATTTTCAGTCTGTTCTATTTTCCTACATTTTGTTAATGTAAAATAATATAATACATTGCCATATTTGCATTTAGCCTGTTTATTAAGTATCCTGCCAAATGTAGGCTAATTTATTTATTTGTGAATCCATCTATAGCTAATCCAAATATGCCCATGGTGACCTATCTGACAGCATACTGCCTAATACTACTACTAAAACAGTCAATCTTCTCTTCCACAAAACCCAACATAGGCTAATCAAGGATATATGTTTTATACTTTTAGTTTTTATTTGAAATATCTGCATTGATGGGGGCAGTAGGCAAACGTTAGGCCTACTTCCGTTTTGCACTTCAGCTTGTATTCGGTGTAAACAAACAAGCATGCATGGAGCATTACGGGAGGCTACTTTTGTGCCGGTTCGCTACAGCTATATTTTGCATATTGCAGCCAATACATAAACTGGGCTAAAAGGCATGTTAGGTTACTATTCCTTCTCTCACTGCATTCTCAGAATCTCATCCTGTTCCTCCTATATCCAATGAATTCGGTGGATAGAATAACTAATTTCTTCAATCTTTGCATCTTGGCTGTCTAATGCAGTGGTTTTCAAAGTGGGGGCCGGGGCCGTGAGGGGGTGCCAGGGGGGCCTCAGCAAGTTGGAAGGGAAAATAAAAGCAACAAATAAATACATTTGAAAATTTTAAAATATACCTATTACTATGAGGGTTGTCATACAATGCCATTATAATAATGTGTCGCATATCTGAACATTATATTTTCCATGATAATGACTGGGAATAATAGTAGAGTGATAGCTCTCAAACCTGTATGCTCCATCGCGAAGTGTTTGTGGATAAAATAATTATTAGGATTAGCTTAATGTATTTTTACATTTGCCGTAGTATTCTCGATGGGTTTAATAACACATCACGGGGGTCCTTGGCCAGAACCTAGTGGTATTTGGGGGGCCTTGTCGTGGAAAAGTTTGGGAACCCCTGGCCTAGTCTAACTTTCCGCTTTTTCTGCGCGCTCTTGGATTTGATAGAAGCGACTACTAGCGAGTCACAACGCGAAACTGGTAACGTTGATGGGCGGTGTAGTTTTTATGCTGCATTCGCGACGTGATTCTATGGTTTGCACCAGTAATGTTTCTCGATGTTGCGTTGTATTTTATAGACAAACATTGACATGGTTAGAAGTCATTCGCACCAGTGCGCCTAAATATTTTTTTGCACTCGCACGGCATCATTTTTCCTCGCATGTGCGAGTGAAATGGCCGCACTGTAGAGCCCTGAGGACACATCTTTTTTTTTTTCTGGCTGTTTCCATAGAGGAGCAAGTGGTGTTTGATACATCAATCACTGCAACCTCACATTCAATTATGTATATGGGAACCCAAAACTCTTTTTACACTCTGCAAAAGGAGTTTATTATCCTTGGTAGCTCACCTGGAGAGATCTCTGTTGATTCTGGTGATCTTACCTCTCGAGGTGTTTTGCACTAGACATGATGCTAATTCATGATGCGTATCCGGGATGTGCTCTTATCCGTTCTCCAGGCGGGGAACAACCTGCTGATCGTCCAGAACCCCGGCTCTGCCCAGCAGGTGGTGCAGCAGGTGCAGCTGGTCCAGCCCAAGCAGCACGAGCAGCAGCAGCAGCAGCAGCAGATGGTCCAGATCCCCTCACAGGCCCTCAAGGTGGTCCAGGCCGCCTCTGCCACACTGCCCCAGGTGCCCCAGAAACAGCCCACCCAAAATCTGCAGATGGCACCCACCGAACCCACACAGGTATGTACGGAGGGCAATGGTATCAACAATCGATCGTAGCGTAGTGATTAAGGAGCTGGGCTAGTATGCAGTAGCCTGAAAAGTTGTGGGTTCAATTCCCGGCTTCCACTGATGTGCCCTTGAGCATGGCACTTAACCCCAAGTTGCTACGGGGGCAATGAAATCCCTTGTAATAAAGTTGACATAGGTTAGTCACTTTGGATGAGAAGTGTCTGCTAAATGAATAAATCTAAATCTAATGTGCTCACTGGGCCCTACACAAAAGGTTTGTCCAAGCTGTGGAAATGTCTTAGTTTATTATAGCTCAAAATATCTGTCTTTGTGTAGATTTTTGTAACAACTCAGAACTCAGGAACAGGAAAGAGTGCAGTAAATTGTACCAAGGAAGACAAATGTGACCGGAAAGAGAGTTGTGGTAAATAATGGAAATCCGGTGGAAAGTTGTCCAAGTGGGTTCTGTCTTAAACCTGTGTTCTGTCACATGAAGGCAGCAGTTTTGTTTTAGAGTCATAATTTTAGAACCATAGTTTTAGAAGATGTTGTGCATTAGCCAAATCTAGCCAGTAGCCTGCATTCCATGCTAATGGCGCTCTGCGTGTGTTCCGCTGCAGGTGCTGATTAAGACGGCCTCAGGTGAGTGGCAGGCGGTGCAGCTCCAGGAGACCACCGTCGCCCAGACCCAGATGGCCCCCGTCACCACCCACGCGCCCACCATCATGAACACCTCTGTTGCCACGGCTACCGCCCCCAAGCGCGCGCTGGCAGCAGGGGTGCGGAAGGAGCGTTCACTGCCAAAGATCGCCCCGGCGGGCGGGCTGATCGCGCTCAACGCCGCGCAGCTGTCTTCGGCCGTGCAGGCCGTGCAGACCATCAACATCAACGGGGTGCAGGTGCAGGGCGTGCCCGTCACCATCACCAACGCCGGAGGTCAGTCAGAGGATACTCTGGACTGAGTGAAGTCCAGACCTTGCTGCCTGCACACTGCCCCAACAAACCCCAACATCCTCTTAGTTTGGCAGTTGTTGGTTGCAGTCTTTAGAATGTTCAAAAAACCCAACTTCCAGCTCCACACTGCCCAGAGTCATTGAAAAGACTGACTTTAGAACGTATTAAACTCAAAGAACTCCATCCAACAAAGACCAACACACACAGACTGACCCAACTGTTGGGTGTTTGTTGGCGTTTGTTGGTGCAGTGTTCAAGCACTGATGAGTGTGTCTGGATTCAACATAATACGTAAAGAGTGTGTAGATGTGGTAATACTACAGTGCTAATAGATAATGGTTAGCTGAATGAACAGCACTTAGTTCATGAAGACTTATCACAATAACACTGACAAATCTGGTGTGCTCGAAATGAGCTCTTTGGTGTCCTTGTGCTGACCGGCTGTTGCTCCGCTGTCGTCCCTCAGGCCAGCAGCACCTGACCGTGCAGACGGTGCCTGGGGGCAGCCTGCAGCTGGGCGGGGTGGCGGGCCCGCAGGTGGAGCAGACGCTGGCGCTGGAGCTGCAGAGCCAGCCTGGCGAGAAGAAGAGACGCATGGCCTGCACCTGCCCCAACTGCAAGGACGCCGAGAAGAGGCAAGTACTCACGCAGCACCCCGCTGACGTAGGCAGGGCAGGCTGTGGTAGCCCTTAAAGGGGAAGTTACACAATTCTAACTGAATGGGTGACTCTAGTTCTTCTCAGTTTCAGTGAGTTGTTCCGTATGGTCCTCTAGCTTTTCTAAGCTGTGTGTGCTCTCAAAACAACTGAAACTGAATTAATCTGATTCATGGACCCCACCTTTAACATAAAAATGTGTGTTTGCAGTAGTCTACATGGGAGTTATTCAGTCTCCTCTGTGTACGTCATAAGGATAGACTACTACTAGCTCGTGTGTGTGTGTGTGTGTGTGTGTGCGTGTGCGCGCGTGCGCGTGTGTGCGTGCCTATAGTGGTGGTTGCTCAGTGTTCTGTGCTTACACGAGTGGTCTTTGTCTCAGACGTTAGGTCATCCGTTAGGGCACCACTGGCACTGTCTGTTTGTGGCTATGACCTCATGCAAGAACACCCGTTCTCTGTTCCAAGTTGAGCTTATATGTGGTTTGGTGTTATGTGTGTTTTAGCTTGCCGTGAATGCCGTTAGGCCCCAGTGAGGCATCTATGCATGTACGGTGAAATAGTAATAGTCTATGGTGTCACATAGATACATGGGCAGCAGTCTAGGGAGATTGAACAATGCACATTTGTGTGGGAACAGTATTCTTTGTTGAGGAGCTAGGGAAGAGATTTACTCCTCAATACAGAAAGCCCTTTAAATGGGCATATTAAGTAGATTTGTGCATAGATCCGGGGCAAATAGGGAGTTAGCTTCCACAGAACAACAAGGGCTGAACTCAAGTCCAAATTAATTTGAAGGAGTTTAAAAGATTTTAAAGAATAAAAGTATTTCCTAAAACATTTCCTCATGAAACTCCTGGAAGAGCACAAAGTAGATGTGTACTTATACTTGTGGATGTTCAGCTTTCAACCAAATCGACCTCATTGGTGATGACTGTATGACTGCGGTGGATCTGCCACTCAGCCAGTGCCACAGTTTTGTGCCCAGTGTCATCGTCATACAGGACTAAGCCAATTAACGCAAAATGCCAGCTCACCATCTTTTGTGCAAGCGCTCTAATGGAGACCAGGTCAGGGGTGGATAGTTAACAAGAGGATGGCAGGTAGTGGACTGCTGTTGGGCTGTAGTTTCTCCTGTGCATTGTCATTACTGTGACAAACTGGGGCTTAAAGTGAGTGGGTGGACGCTTTGTTCTAAAGCGGAAAATGACAGCTGGTGTTGGGCTCTATCTGACAATAGTGGCCCAAGGGTTGACATTAGAGTTCTTTGTATTCTTGTATTCTTGTCCCAGACACCAGGTCTGTAACAGGGTGAGGGTCATTCTGTGTCAAATCAGATCAAATCCAGGAAAATGGATGCCACACCTTTTGATTTTGCTAAAAGATTTACTTTGAGCAAAATGTCAGACAGTGCATTAAAAACCTGATCTGACTTATGTCAGAAGCTACCTTAGTGTTTTGGCGGCATTGCGGGATATCTCCGGAAACATAGTGCTATTTTACAGGGCTGGTGTGGATTTTGCGTTTTGCTGGCACCTATACAGTTTTTGGGGGGCTGAAAAGGCATATAATCTGCATTAATCCCCAGGGTTTGTGCAACCTACTGACCAGTCACGTACAAATATACAAGATGAACATCCTACGCTGTTTGCACTGTTCTCACCTAACCAGTCGGTCTTGGATTGGAAAGTGAAGGGGTTTACTGGTCAGCAGTAAAAAAAAAAAAAAAGCCAGATTTCTCCACTATATAGCAAGTGGCACCGTAATTCCACCATGCACTGGATTTGCTTTGATCCGCCTCAGAACTAATGGGAACTTTTTCTCAGATATTTTAGTTGGGTTAACATCGAGTGCCATCATCAGGTATTTTACTTGGGTTAACATCGAGTGCCATCATGGCGTAATGTGTCATGATTATAGAAGGGGGGTGGGGGGGGCGGCGGCGGGGGGGGGGGGGGGGGGGGGGATGGGGGGGGCGGCGGTTCATGGTATCGTAAAGGGTTTAAAAAAAAATTGTCACATCTGTACATGTTTACTGCTTGTTATTTTCATTTGTAGGGCTTGTGTCTTGCTAGAGGTTTTGTCTCGGTGGTTGACCCTTTGAGTTGGTCTTCCTCCAGCCTGTGTGACCTGTCTGTGCTGTACTGTCCACTCATGCCTGTTGGTGGTTGGTGTGTGCAGGCCGGGCGAGCTGGGCAAAAAGAAGCACATATGTCACATCCCGGGCTGCGAGAAGACGTTCCGCAAGACCTCCCTGCTGCGGGCGCACGTGCGCCTCCACACGGGCGAGAGGCCCTTCGTCTGCAACTGGGTCTTCTGTGGCAAACGGTTCACCCGCAGCGACGAGCTGCAGCGGCACGCACGCACACACACGGGTGAGTGGAGCACATGTGAATGCACGCAGAGAAGACACACACACACACAGGAGTCATGCCTACACACACACACACACACACACACACACACACAGGCACAGGAGTCATCCCTACACACGCACGCACACACACACACACACACACACACACACACGCATGCACACACACAGGTGAGAGGAGCACATGTGAACACACATAGAGGAGTCACACACAGAGGAGTCATCCCTACACACACACACACACACACACACACAAAAAGACACAGGCGTCAGTACTGCAGTGGTATGATGATTAATGTTGTGTGTGTGTGTGTGTTTGCCTCTGTCTTGACAGGAGACAAGCGTTTTGAGTGCTCACAGTGTCAGAAGCGCTTCATGAGGAGCGACCACCTGACGAAGCACTACAAAACGCACATCAACACCAAAAACTTATGAGCTGGTGCCCTCCTCCCCTCCCCTACCGCCAGTATAGACACGCGGCCGGCCGGTCACTCTCACGCCCGGCGCGGTGCTCTGGACGCCGCTGACCGCGGAGACTGACCTACAGACACCAGCAGCAGGGAACGAGGAGTCGCTCTGACAGGGGGCGGCGCGTGGGCTGTCCGAGCGGACGGATGTCAAGTCCGCTGTGCCCGGCCTCCGCCCACCCCACTCCCCCCACCCCCCCCCTCCCCCGTTTCCCATCCTCCTCCATGAAGGTGGTGCCACGCGGATGACCGACGGCGGTCCCCTTCCCTGGCGTGAGTTCAACTCCCGACGCTGGCACAGAGAGAGATGATGATGATGATGGAGGCCAACGTACGTGCATTATGTGTTGGAACCTCGGTGTTGCCAAAGCCTCTGAGGTCTGTGTCCAAGCTATCGGGTCATTCAACTCCGCCCCCCCCCACCCCCCCCACCCCACCCCAAAAAAAAGTAACTCATGCCCTGTGCCACGCCTCGAGTCACCTGCAAAGTGGGTGAAGAGTTGCGAAGGTGAGTTGCGAAGACCTCGTCAGGGCGTCACCAACAAATACTCCAGCCAAAATGTCCCTGCATCCTATCATTTTCTCAGTGTTTTATTTAACAGAAGAGGCATTGTTTGTTTGTTTGTATTTGTTTTCTCTGTGTTTTGTTTTCTTACATTCATATGTTGTAGTAATCCCCAGACATAACATGTTGCTTATATGTGTTCTCTGTTGTCTGTACAACCATGCATCAGTATACTCAAGTGTGAGTAGCCCAGGCCCAGATGTTGGTCATATTATCGATTTTCAAATTCAATGCCTAGTTTAAATTCTGGAAAATGTTGGCATTTTGTATTGGCTTACATTGTTAACACATGTTGTCAAAAAAGACAACATAATTCCTCTTGATTTGTACTGACCTTTTGTTCAATTTTTCTATGATGAGACAATCATGCAGGGGGAAGTTCATGCAGAGAGTGTTTTTTTCCCTAACAGTTAAAGGGCAAATAATGCTTACACCTCATCGCTGTCCGCCTAGTGGAATATATGTAGTGCCTGTTTACGTAAGGGCCACTGCCCATAGACTGTGGCGTTTGGTATAGCAGGGGTCGGACACCCCAGTAGTAGAGGAGGCCATGAATCCTCATTTCAGTTAGTTACAAAGCACATTTGTTTCTGTGCTCATTCCCCTGACTAAGGTGTATAGAAAACCCCTGAAAAACACACCTGAGACCAGTTTTCAGTTTTTATTCTTTATTTGTTTTGTTTCCTCTGTATGAATCGGAATCTCCCAATGAACCCACAAACGTTTGACACATTGTCCCTCCCCCTTATTTATGCTAAGTGATTCTCACGACAAAATGGACCATTCTGATGCTTGAATGGAACATAATGTGGTTCAGTATTCTGTAGTCAGGTGAACATGGTTAACCGCTGAGGGGGTGTGACTGGTGACAGTGTGCTGTGTGGCGCTTCCTGTCCGTCACACTCTGCTGAAGCACGTGCTCCTCTGGTGACCTGCCCAGGAACCTCAACAAGAGCTCGGTGGATAGGAAAGGCCCCCTGTGCATATGGATGTGTGTGCTGTAAGTCTGTATTTGTATATATTGTGTCGGATTACGATGTCTGGAAATTGGTTACGAATGAGCCTCGTATTTTGGCTGCGCAGGCCAAAGGAATCCTGAAGGAACATGGACTCTGTACAGTGTAAATGAGACAAACCCATGAAATGAAAAGGAATAACTTGTATAGCTTCATTCTTGCGCAGTGTGTCACCCCTTTTTTTATTAACTAAGAAAATGTTGCCTTAGACCGTTGCAACCAGTATTTAATGAAATGAGATTTTCAGTCTAATTCCAGGGAACTGCATTTGTAGAGTGGCGTTAATATTATTTTTTATTATATTTCTTTTTGTCTAACTTATGTTGTACGATGCCAGTTGATGTGCACTGATTACAGCCCCAGTTTGTGTGATTTTGTTCTTTTTTTCTAAATAATAGTTTGACCGTTTCAGCTTCATAGAGGTCAGACTGGTCAGACACAAAATGGCTCTGATTTCTGGGGTCAAAAACATATCCTCCCCGAGCCTAAAACCCTTCTTTGTCTAATGTGATGGACTACAGTCTAACTCCCTATTTGCTCTCTCTGATTCTCATGTCTTCATGACTCTTACTGAGGTGCTTACATTTGAGAGCTTGCTATATATTTTTTGTATAATGTCACAATCCCCGTCCCCCTCTCCCTTCCCCCAATAAAGCATTCAAACCACACATTTCCTCGTTTCCTCTGTCATTGAGAAGGTTTGTGATTTAAAACCACCCACCTCCTCTTTGGAATACGTTTTGGACATTTTGTGACAGGTCTTGAATGGTGAATATAATTGAGGGGCAAAGGTTTATGTATGTCTTGCTGTGGAGCATTGCCTAGTATAACTGGTGGAATGAAACTTTCAAAACTTGAACCTTCCATACAATATCCACAATTAACCATTTTGACTATTTAAATACCTGAGAGCTAATGGGATGTGTCACCGTAAATACATACCGACACCACTGGGTGGCAGTAGCTGAATCTATATTAAAGGGCTCCACTGTTGGGCTAAAGTAAAAGAAGAAGAGGTGGAAGTTGATCATTTGCAGGTAGCTTTCAGCTCTTCTGTAACGAAATACATTTTCATCTAAATCTATTGCTTTTTGGATAACATGTATGTGCGCACATAAGACATGAAGTACCTGTTTATGGATTGTCATTATATGGATTAGTTCAGTGGATGTAATCTTTATCAGAGATACCAGTCTGTTTAGCTAATGTTAGCTCGCTAGTTATGGTCGTCAACATTGCAAACAAGCCTTCTAAATATACGTTACCTATCTGACGGACCAACGAGGTGGTATTTTACCTGTTTAACCTTATTGCTACCCCCCTTTCACGCATTATTGAAAACGTATGGGCGAGATTGTACGTTTTTCTTTATGTTAAACACTTTCCTATGTAGGCAGTGTTGTTATGATTGCTAACAGGCAGCTGACCAGCAGCTAGCAGGCTGTTGAGCTAACTTTATAAGTAAAGTGACACGTGGATTTTGGCAAGGCAATGTTAAAGTAGGTATATTTGGATAATTAACTAGATCAATTTAATAATTTGGTTGGCAGGTCGGTGTTCCACATCTTATTTGACTGAAGTCACCAAGACGATTCAGCTGTCAACATGGTTAGTGTCTCTTGTCTTTTGAACATGATTTAATTAAGCTCAGTATTGCAGAAGTCTATTTATCTGTGCTGAGAATGAAGTCTATTTGCCCTCCTCCACTATAGGGTGAAAGGAAAGGAGTGAACAAGTACTACCCCCCTGATTTCGACCCAGTAAAGGTAAGAATAACAGATCACAGGAACAGGTCATAGGATGTAGTATTCTCAGATCAACATACATTTTCGTAACGTGTAAGTTGATACTAATGACTGTACTCATTTTACCCAATCAGCATGGCTCCATTAATGGATACAATAACAGCCACCCTCTCCGAGAGAGGGCAAGGAAGCTCTCCCAGGGCATCCTCATCATCAGGTGAGACACATCAGCTGCAAATTAAATTGTATTTGTTGACTTCATCTGTAGTGGTGATAGTCTGCAGTCTGTAATATGTAACCTAAAGTAACCTAAAGCTGTACTACTGGGTCTTGTTTCCTCTTTTTCAGATTTGAGATGCCCTACAATATTTGGTGTGATGGCTGTAAGAACCACATTGGCATGGGTGTTCGATATAATGCAGAGAAGAAGAAAGTGGGGAACTACTACACCACACCCATATACAGGTGAAGAGGATATGGTTACATTATTAATAGTGTTATTATTGTATTTTTAGTATTCATTGCAGACTAATGTATCACAACATTTTTTTGGTGAAAAAGGTAACCCAAGGGGTTTGATTTTATCGGTGCTGATCTCATGTTTGATGGGACCATTTCTAGCCCAGAACAAGCCCAGGCTTGTGTGTGTGTTTGTGCATATGTGTGCTTGTGCGTGTGTTTGAGCATGTGTGTGTGCTCTTGTGTTTCACTGGCCACAGGTTCAGGATGAAGTGTCACCTTTGTGTGAACTACATCGAGATGCAGACGGACCCTGCCAACTGTGACTATGTGATTGTGAGCGGCGCCCAGCGCAAGGAGGAGCGCTGGGACATGGCTGAGAACGAGCAGATCCTCACCACAGGTAGCGTCCACACTCAGTCCTCACCACAGGTAGCGTCCACTCTCCCCACGCTCCGTCCTCACCACAGGTAGCGTCCACTCTCCCCACGCTCCGTCCTCACCACAGGTAGCGTCCACGCTTAGTCCTCACCACAGGTAGCGTCCACACTCCTCAGTCCTCACCACAGGTAGCGTCCACACTCCTCAGTCCTCACCACAGGTAGCGTCCAAGCTTAGTCCTCACCACAGGTAGCGTCCAAGCTTAGTCCTCACCACAGGTAGCGTCCACACTCCTCACACTCAGTCCAGCTACATCCACCATACACATAACCCCACTACTTTATGAACATCTTGAGTTTTCAGCATTTGAGAAGGAATACTTGGAATTTGTTTAAAATGGTCAAAAAGGCAAAATCTCTCCAGACCATTATCAATCATGTATCCCTTTGCAGACTTGACCGTGCTCAACAGCCCAGCCCTCATTCACACATGGCAAAAGCACAGTGATGGGTTTCAGTGTTTACTGATACTGGGGTTATATCCAGCCTTACTCAATCAGTTCCTCATTCAAATGCAGTACTCTATTATATATATATATCGTTATATCTATCTCTCGCTCTCACACTATTCGCCTGTGTTTGTCTGTGTCTCTGTAGAGCACAGCGAGAAACAGAAGCTGGAGACGGATGCCATGTATAAGCTGGACCACGGTGGGAAGGACAAGGAGAAGCTGCGAGCGGCCCTGCCCTCCCTCAACGAGCTCCAGGACCACCAGTCCGCCTGGAAGGACGACTTCCAACTCAACAGCAGCCTCCGCAGAAAGTTCAGGGTGGGCATTTGTGTCCATTTAGTTCTCACATAATCTCCCCCCAGTTTCTTGTTGTTGTGCAAATGTTTTAAGTTTGTCTGCCTTTATTGATCGGCCATTCTGTGTCATCAGACAGACGGTGCAGCTTATCTGATTTCTCAGTGCCTTTGAAACCTCCCGTTAGGTCCATTCCGCGTGAAAAGACTCAGCAGCTGTAAATGTAAACTCCCTCTGGCATCACTGCACGGCTTCTGCTGGCTGTTGATTGTATGTCCCTCTGCCTCTGTTTTGGGCTTGGTCTGAGTCTGTCTTTCGTGTTTGTTTGTTTGTTTGTTTGTTTGTTGTTTGTCACAGGTTGAGAAGAAGGTGATAGTAGAGCAGGAGGAGAAGGACGATGCAGTGAGGAAGAGGACCAATCTGTCCATCTCGCTGGTTCCGGAGAAGGAGGAGGACAAGAAGCTAGCAGCGCTGCTCACCTTCCAAAGCCCTGACTGTGAGGACCATTGTTGTTTTATTTTCTTTATTTCTGTTTGTTTGTTTCTTTCTTTCGTTCGTTCATTCTTTCTTTCTATTTTGTTCTCTCTCTGTATTTCATTTTTATTTAGTTTTATATATTTTGCTTTGTTATTTATTTTATCTTTATTTATTGATTGGTTCTAATTACTTTATTTACTTTATTTTATTATAATCTAATGTTTTAGGAAGGACTGGACCCTTGAGTACTTCCATGTGTCCTTGTAGTTGCCTGTATAATGAATGTTAAGATGGATGATGCGTGACAAGTGCCTGTCTGTTTCTACATGTGTTGTCTATGAGGACTCGTTCTGCACACTAGATTTACTTATGGCTACAAATAAAGTAACCTGTACCTGAACCATGTGTTCTGTTCTTTCCCTTCTCAGCCTACGACGACCGGCAGCAGAGCAAGCGTAAGGAGATCTCCTCCCGCTCGTGGTTCACCTCCCCCGCCGCTCCACCAGGGAGCGCTGCAGGCAGCCTCCTGCAGAAGCTGAGCCAGCAGGGCAAAGGGGCGGCCGCCACCAAGGCCCTCAGCAGCTCCCCGGCCTCCAGCGCCCTGAGCCTGGTGCGCAGACGCACCGAGGAGCCCCGGCCCGAGATATCGGCGGCGGCAGCCACTACCCAGCGTCGAAGCTCAGACCCTGGGAATAGTTCTACAGCGGCTGCCTCTTGCACCACAGGAGGGAACCATTCGCACGAGACGGGGGAATCCACAGGGACAAATTTGAACGTGACACAGATTCATCTGGAAGGAAAGGAGACGTTCAGGTGTGTAAATGCAAGTGGAGAGACGACCTCAAATGGCGTGACGGGAAGATGGGCACCTGGAGGGGATTGTGGGACAGATGGAGATCACGCAAGGAGCTCCTGTCTCGTCCGGTCTCTAGTAGCGGACTACAGTGACTCTGATCCAGACAGTGACGCGAGTGAACCATAGCCATCAGAGGACATCACAATGCTCACTATTGATTGTCTCTGTAATGCTGCATTCCAAACAACTCGAACGTCGGAGGTCGGACTTCAATTCCAACCTTCAAGTTGGGGTAGATCGACTTAGACCGAGTTCAGAAGTGAGAACTCTGACACTCGACTTCTCCGTTCCAGTTTGTCTGGAATGAAATTGGGAGATTTCAACAAGGAAATATATGACTTCCGAGTTGTCTGGGATGCTGTGCTTTTGTGTGCTGTGTCAAGTAGTACCACGCGTTAAATCTGTCCGTCAGAATCAGGTGGGGGTGTGGCTGTTGATAATAAACTGATAATGTAAGCTCGGAGAGAGAAGTCTGGCTTCACAATCAAACCATATGCTGAACATTTGACTAAGGTCTAAACACACTTTTGGGGCAATTGGGGATACATGATGTCAAAATGCCACTTAATCACTCTGTGAATTTGTCTCAGTCTCTGTTCTGTTCACTCAGTACGTTAAGAGAAAGGGCTTTTTTTGTAAATATACTGTTGTCTGTTGTAAGACAAGGTACCGGTGTTGTAAGTATACAGTGATTCCAATTAAATCTCAAGCCAATCCAAGATGTCCCCCTTTTGCTAGATGTCCTCCTTTAGCTAGAGAATGGCCATGTGTGATGAACATTTGATTGTCAGAATAAAGCTGTCTGTTCAGACAACGTGTTTGGAGTTTGTGTAACCAGCCAGTCTAGTCAGATCTGAGGGGAGGAGTGTGCCTTGAATGTGTCCCAATACAGATGACGGCTAGTGTGAATGACAATTGCCAGGGCAAACTCTGAGGGAAGCCCCTGGCTGAGGGTGCAGATCGGGGTGGGACTATTGCAACTGCAGTCCCAAAGCTAATGTTAGTTGAGTAAATTGATTGAGTGTTTGGTCCGGCCCAGTGTTTAAAGGAGAATTCCGGTGTGCTATTGACCTAAAGTGTATTGAAACATGATACCGAATGTGAACGTATGTATGTCTCATAGCCCATCTTGGCTTGTCCCCTGCACTCCAAAATCTGGCGCTAGTTAGCCGATGCTACCAACAGCTTTTTCAATAGTGGTGCTTCGGCATCTGGCTAGCCATGCAAATAAATCACTGTTTTACACCCATTTACGAGGCCACACTACATTGGTAGACTTCCGAGGGCCCTGACATTTAAAACGAGACATTGAGAACTTTGAAAAAGCACTGGTAGTTTACTTACAAGACGGTTTATACAGACGGTATCTTCACAAAGTTTAGCGTTTGCAGCCATCTTGAATTTAGTCATGATAAGTCGAGCGACGAGTAAGAATGAACAGGTATGATAAGGGATCAGATTCCTAAAGTAATTCAGTGGAAATGCATGGATTCCAGTTGCTGCTACTGGAAGAAACTGGAATCCATGCATTTAAAACAGTGATTTATTTGCATGGCTAGCCCGATGCCGAAGCACCACTATTGAAAAAGCTGTTGGTAGCATCGGCTAACTAGCGCCAGATTTTGGAGTGCAGGGGACAAGCCGAGATGGACTATGAGACATACGTTCACACTCGGTATCATGTTTCAATACACTTTAGGTCAATATCACACCGGAATTCTCCTTTAAATTAAATGGATAGGACCACAGATACTGGTTACTTTTATTGTAGCCAGGCCACACCCACCTATATCTCTTCTCAGGGAGATGCTAGTCTGGAACACCATGATTCTCTTAACATTTCCATTAGAGGACAAGCCAATCAGCGACGAGAGGGGATGACGCTATCAAAACTGGCTTTGGTAAATGGTAGTAGCATCGCCTGCAAACATTGAAAATTGCTTCATTTATGTAGAGTAAAAGATCTACATACACTGTTTCCTGACTGACAACCCTTTCTTATACAGTCTATGCTGACAACGTGGTTTATTGACAGTTTGTAAAGTTTAGGCAAAGTAGAAAGTAACGCTAGGAATCCCTGATCAATGTGATTGGTTAGGCTGGATCAATGATTTCAGAGTTAGCCCAAAACCTACACCAGTCACAATTCTATAGTTGGAAAAATGTTCTAATCGCGAGCTCCCAGAATATATTCACTAAGTGAGTGAATCTTAAATGGCTATTATTTCTGGAAATTAATGATTTTAAATTCATGTCCATTTTCAGCAAGTCCCATTTTCAGCAACCGGTCAGTATTTAATTGTCCAACTTCACCTTCCCAGGGGGTTGCATGTTGCATGTGATGAGCAAAGCATGAACACAGTTTTTAGTAATAAAATAATTTTATTCACTAATGAGAATAGTGTAACACTTTAGTTTAGGGAGCACATATTATTAATATACATGACTAATATGTGTATGTATTAGTGCTCAAGAAGGTCTGTATTAAGTATTAATTATTTAATGAACAATGTCTTAATCTTAATCAATTATTTATTCTAATCCTTAATAAACAGCTATTTGGTGTTGATGTAAGGTTACTGGTATACAGTATGGCTCAAAAATACAGAATTCTCGGACTCAAATAAACTCCTAATACAATGTCTGAATATGTGACTTACAATGACAGAATAGTAACATATTATGACAATGTATTAGAAGGCTACAGAGTTTCTATTTTCATCCGTACTATATATCAACAACCTTAGATCAAGACCAACTAAAATAAATCACTTATTGAGTAAGAACACATTGCTGAATAAAGACTTAATAAATGTGTAGTGTTTAAGACAGACCTTATTGACCACTAATACATACACACGTTACTTATGTATTAATGGTTAATTAATGGTTCCGTAGAAATAAAGGTAATGTCAAAATTAATTCATGTTTTTAAAGTTTTTTTAAAGTTTGTTTTTTTAGTGACTTCTAGAGAGCCTCAGCGCGCCTCCCTCTGAGTCACTGGAGGATGCCCGAAATCTCAACGCCTTCCTTATCTTCTGCAGAAAGCCCTTCAGTCCCTTCTTCTTGGTGGACTTGAGACTCTCTGACAAAAGAAGTAGTTGCAGATATTAAAATGCACATGCATGTGCAAGATAAGAAATAAAATGATGTTCTATATGGATGTCTGCAACTTACCAGATGGCAGTGCTGCATGATTCTGGACATCTTTTGAGTCATTGGATGTTACTGTCATTGCTTTGTCTTGTGCACACTGAGAACAAAATTTAAATCAAGTTAATGATGATTGGTTAATGTCATAACCACAACCAAAACTACAAGGAAATTAAGCAACACATATAATTATTTTCAAAAGACCTTTTAGAATGGTATAGAACCTACCACATGATGATTCTTCTCAATGTCTTGAGCCTCATCCTCCATCTCCCAATCTGGAACTTCTGGGCACAATTCAGGTCTCGTGCACTCAGAAAGGAGAAACGCAGACGGGGGCTGTGCTGCAGGTGAGACGTCTGCAACCAGGAGCTCAGAAGGAGGCTTCACTGCTCGGACTGCAGCTGAGGCATTGGGTAAGGCAAACCCAGGAGGAGGCTTCACTGCTCGGACTGCAGCTGAGGCATTGGGTAAGGCAAACCCAGGAGGAGGTTTCACTGCAGGCAATGCGTCCGTTATAGTAAAACCAGGAAGTGGCTTCACTGCAGGTGAAGGGCTGGGCAGAGCAAACCCAGGAGGTGGTCGTACTGCAGGTGATGTTACAGGCAAAGGGAACCCTGGTGGGGGTTTGACTGCAGGGGATGCATCAGGTAGAGTAAAACCATGAGGTGGCTTCACTGCAGGCGATGCATCTGGAAGCAGGAACCCAGGAGGTGGCTTCACTGCAGCTGAGATGGCAGGAGGTACAGTAAAACCTGGTGGTGGCTTCACTACAGCTGAGGAGGCAGGCAGATCAAACCCAGGAGGTGGCTTCACTGCAGGTGATATGGCAGGCTGATCAAACCGAGGAGGTGGCTTCACTACAGGTGAAGTGGCAGGAAGATCAAATCCAGGTGGTGGTCTCATGACAGCTGAGGTGGCAGGAGGTACCGTAAAACCTGGTGGTGGCTTCACTGCAGGTGAAGTGGCAGGTAGATGAAACCCTGGTGGTGGTCTCACTGCAGCTGAGGTGGCAGGAGGTACAGTAAAACCTGGTGGTGGCTTCACAACAGGTGATGCATCAGGTAGATGAAACCCTGGTGGTGGTCTCACTGCAGCTGAGGTGGCAGGAGGTACAGTAAAACCTGGTGGTGGCTTCACAACAGGTGATGCATCAGGTAGTGTGAATCCAGGAGGTGGCTTCACAACAGGTGGTGCATCAGGTAGAGTGAATCCAGGAGGTGGCTTCACAACAGGTGGTGCATCAGGTAGAGTGAATCCAGGAGGTGGCTTCACAACAGGTGGTGCATCAGGTAGAGTGAATCCAGGAGGTGGCTGTGGTGCACTTGAGGTAGGTGCCTCCTTGTGTTCCTCACAGGAGATGTTATCAAGTAGTGTCACGTAATCCTGCAGAGTTGTTGTAATCATGGTACTGATCATATAGCTCTGATGTTTATCCATCACTAATGTGTGTAACTGGTCCTGAACGTCATACAACGGGAAGGACTCTGCGTATTGATTGTAAACCATGTCACCTAGTTGTTCGATCGTATCCGATGAGAGATCTTTGAGGTGACAGGAAAGATAATTGGCTTCCTGGGACTGGATAAGAGTCACTTTGGTGAGAAAACGAATCTGGTCCACCAGTAGAAGGCATATGATTAGGTCATCCTTATCCGCCATCGTTACTGCGACAAGGGCATGGACAAATCTTGCCACTACACCACATATGACCTTTTCCAGGTCAGGGCAAGGTGGCAGCTCAAATGGCAGTGTCTCCATTTTCCTATTGCGGCATACCATCTCAAGTTGGACAGACACCAGACGGCCAATGTCTCTGGACACCATCCTGTTCTTATTGGATAATGCCTCCATGAGAGATTTCATGCTGCTATACATTATCAATACATCTTTACAGATGGAGTTCACCATACAAACCACCTCATTCATGTTGAAATAACAATTGACTTTAGCTTTCTTCTTTGTGACTTTCACACCAGAGTGAGACAGTCTGTTTACCACATGCTCAATCATTGGCCAATTATGAGCTTCGAATGTAAATCCTGTGTCTTCCTGAGAGTACATCTGCAGCAACACAAGTGTCAAAACTGAAGTCACTGCCTCAATGTGAATCACCAGCTTCTGAGCAGTAGTTGGTGAACTCTTGTAGTCACTAGCGATCAGGAACAGTCTCAAGATGGAGGGTGGTTGTGAAGGCCTTTGAAAAGACATCTGAAAAAGCCTGGTAACTTTCACTGACACAAAGTCAATGACGGTGGCCATTAGAGTCTCATCGCCGGTGCACAAGAACTTCTTCATGGCATCAGCAGTATACATGGCCTTCACAAGCTTGTGATGGATGGAGTGGGTCATCCTAGCAGCCGCTGGACGGGAGTAGTGTGCTTGTAGGTTTGACATCTGTAAAGTAGAGGACAACCTCCTCAGCACTGCACGGGCAATATCCACGGACAGCTCTGTCAGCTGCATGGAGGACCCATGGTAAGCAGTGCCACTGGGATCTGTCTTCATGGTGTAGATCAGTCTGGTGACCAGGTCCGCCACCACCTCTAGCCGGGTGTGTAGACGAGAGCACTGATAATACTGGAGCTCAATCTCAAGGTCACTCAAGATTCTCCTCAGAAGATGAATCTTGAGGTCATCTGGGCGCTTCTCAGGTGACTCTCTGTTGGCAAAAAGAGATTGTGTGAAATTCTGCTTTTTTCAACAACATGTCATTTTGTTAATAATAATAATACAATAATAACAATGCAGGCAGGGGAAAGATGGAGTCACATTACAGTGACTTTAAACATCATTCACATGTGGAGTGGGATACAGACCATCACAGACTATATGGAAGAGGGCTAGAGGGCTTTGTGATTACTGTTTTGGATGTGCACACCATAATACCACTAGCCACTTTAGTTTATATTTTCTGTATCTTACTTGCACTTCAGACTGAAAATTACCATGTAATTCAGTACTGTTTTGGAATTCCATTTGAACTTACTATGCAAAGTGGAGTTGACTTACACTGATTGAGACTATTGAATTTCATATCATACTAATGATGATACTTTGCCATTATATGACAGCAAACTTAACTTGAACTTGAAACTTATAGCTAAATACACTCAAGGTGCCGTATTTCTGAGTCAATAGTTGATCACTGAATGTGACTCACAGATCAGACGGAGCTGAGGGGACATGTTGTTCACAATCCTGCAGCTCATTGCCCTCACGAGACACACTGGACAGATGTCTGACGATCAGCTCTCTCCTGACCTCCTGCTCAATGTCCTGCATCCTGAGATGGGCATTGACCTGCCAGGCCTAAAATGACACATTAATCTTTAATTATTATCAGCTCAAAAGGACTACAGATCCTGAATGTGTATTCGACAGTAGCCTATGCATAACAAGTCATATTTTTGACATGGAAAAGCTTTTCAGCCCCTGTAATGGATTAGCCTAACTAGGCTATAAAGTAGTTATCTAACTTACCAGCCAGGTTTCGTCATCACATGACTCCTTTAACTCAGGGAACCTAAACAATAATCAGAGAGGTGTCATGTTCTGTTCTTATTTATTTTTCAATGAAATTGTTTCTTTCCATTTTAAGCACTAGACCTCTGATATTACTAACCAGTCTTTGAACATCTTCCTCTCATGGCGGAAAAACCATTCCATGACATCCTCAACTGTAATATGGGCGTTCACTGAGCCCTGCTCCTGAAGATTCAAGAACAGTCTCAGGAGTACCTTCTATGAGAGAAAAGTAAAACAGGGGTAAGAAGACATAGCCAATATATTGTGTTGTTCATGTTCACGTTTTTTTTTTCCTTAAACAGAGGAACTTTACTTTTTCGTTGTAGGACACCCTGTCCAGACAGAAGCCAGCCTTCTTCTTGTAGCACAAGCAGTACGGCAGACACTAATACAGAGGAAAACCCATAATCAGACGATTTTAGTTTTTACTTTCAACATCAATGTTAGCATCATGTTCCATAGCTAAACTTTGATCCAACTTAACGTGATGACAGTAGGCCTACCACTGATAAGGGACGCAACAATATATGCTATAAACTGCACTGTAATGTTGGAAAATAAAACTAAAAGTCTAACTTGGTGGGATAGCTAATTTTTAGATTTTAAGCTAACGTTAGGCCACATTTGCGTTCAAACCTGACACAAGACCACGGAATTGGCAGATAAGTGCCAAATTACATCAATATTAATTACCTCCGATCTGTCCTGCATACTGTGTAGCGTTTTTTTCTGACCAGACAAAAGTCCTTATGCAAAGTGAGGAGAAAAGTCGATAATTTTTTCTTCGAGAAAATCTGTATTGCCGCTCGTCGAAATTGTTTTGCAAAAGTAATGTTTTCTGCAACATTCCAAATATCAAACATTCCATTACTATAGAAACGAACAGAACAGTTTGACACGGCGCGTTTTTAGAACAATTTGACGCCATGACGTCATTGACTAGCAATGTCTTTTTAGCCCACTACATGTTATGGTTTAAGTTCAAGTTCATATAGCAAACTACACTATTACGGTATAGGTCATTCAATGCGCGTTGTATTCTTGGGTTGGGAGTTGGAGTAGGCCTAAATCTTAAGAGTTTAAGAGTTTAAAAGAATATTTATTTCTGGCTGAAAATATTATGGTAGACAGCTGTTTAGGGACCATTGCCAAGTCAAGTCAAGTCAGTTTTATTTGTATAGCGCATTTAACGTGCACAGAGTGCAACCCAAAGCGCTCCACATGTAGGCTAAGACATTGTCATTGACACATAGACTAACAAAGACAAAATAGCGGACGGAGCGGCGTAGTCGCCAGCAAAGATTCTAGAACAGAGCTCTGTTCTAGAATCTTTGGTCGCCAGCGTACCCGTGACACCAAGACATAGAACTACATTTAAGGAATAACAAACACAAAAGATGCCGGACGGAGCGGCGTAGTCGCCAGCGTACCCGTGACACCAAGACATACAAGACAGACAACAAATAAATTAATAAATAAAATTAAAAATAAAACTAGACTGCATTTCCGGCGGGAACTGCGAAAGTGTGCTTGCCCTGGTCCGGTTAGCAACGTGAGCGGACAGTGGCATACGCTATGCTGAACCTGGCTTGATCCAGGCATTGTAACAGTGCCTTTCAATGTTGGAGCAGTGGCAATATCTCAAAAGCTCTAGGAGAGGGCTATTCAACTATTGGCTTGGGGGTTGAATGCGATTTGTTGGATTTTACCTTTGGCCTGCCTTCGAATTTAGCTTCTATGACTGAGATCAAATCAATAAAATAAAATGACAGCAGTGATTGAAATGACAGCAGTGAAATGATGCGTCTTGCGCCTCTCAAACTGGGCTATCGGGTAACCTACAGTACAACAGAAATTATGAAATATGACCAAGGCATTAAAAAGCTGCTTGTTTGTCAGGATACTTTTTCACTGATTTATTTTAAAAAAAATATGAGCTATGAGTGTGAATGTTATATATTCCATCCCACAAATTATGTTTTACTGGTTTATTTCACAAATAATCTATATAGATTTGCTCTATAAAGACCTTATGTCTGTTTGGGATTGTTTTGTGAGCCTGGGGTTGTTTTGAGAGCCTATTGATGTAGCCTATCTCAGAATAAAGGAATACTTCATATTACTCTAAACCACCGTCTGTAAATCAACTGTATACTACTGTCTACATTGCACTATATTTCTTGACCTGTCTCTGTATGTTTCATCACCTTTCTATACTTTGCCTCACATTGCAACACAGCTCAGATCTTTGGTTGCTATGAAGGCCAGTCGTTCTAAATGGATGGTTGCTATGGCCAAAGGCCAGTTCTATCTCTGCCGTTGTCAAGCGGGCATATCGTAGAATTCTGATTAACCTTATCTTAAAACATCTCTATTTTACTTAGCCCACTTCCATACAGTGGGTCCCATTAAGAAGTGGCCACTTCATTCACGCTTACCGTGATACACACAGCAGCATTAAATTAATCTGTCACCATACGCCTATGCCTACGTTTGCAAAGAAAACATTTTAATTTGATTCACATGAAACGTTACATTTCATGTACATGTTGACAATGAGTAGGCTAGTTTTGGTTGTTGGTGGTGCTATTGCATCCCTTAGTTATGCCTACAATGCAAGTTCCCTCGCGATTGGAAGCTCCTGTAGACAATAGTAGACGCATTTCAAAACATCGCGTTAGGAGTCCTTGCCACTTCTTTTAAGCTGTCACAGACGTAGGTGCTACTTTTAGGGCTAAAGTGCTTCGTGAATTACTGTTAGTAAAAAAAAAATAGCAGTCCTAAAGTTACACGTGACGAAGTTACGAGTGCAAGTATCTCATATCAAATGGCATTACACTAAACAACATAAATCCCAATTAGCAACATAGCACTACATCTCCTCCTCCCTATAGCTAGCCACACAAGAAATTAGTGATACTAAATCTCTGCTTAGCATGCTTCTCCGCTTAGCATTCTAATAACAGAAGGGGCACATTTATGTTGACCACTACAACATGAGTCATTATGTCTGTAACGTTAACTGTATAAAACACTTACTTTCATAAAGGACGCATACCATCCAGCACATGGAAACCGATATTTTAGGTTCTTGGCCACAAACTCAAAACGTGTCTCTCTGAAGCCCTGTTCTAGAATCTTTGCTCTGAAGGCTGTGTTGCTAAGGCAACATCAAATAAACGAAATGATAGTCTTTCAGTATTAAATGTGTACGTGTGATTCCGAATGGATGTGTGTGGTTTGCAATTAGAATAAACAAGAAATAACATTTCCAATAATTTCCCATAATAAATTACATAATATTTGCACCTTCCTTACTTGTGAATCTCACACCGTATTTCAAGTAGGCTACACTAGTGAAATGTAATACAACGTTGCCACCTAGCGTTCAGATAGTTCTAGGCTATTTAACATTAACGTGACATTGCTTGTTTATTCTTTCGTCAACTCCATGCTTTTAGGAAAAAATCTTTTTATCATAGTACCCTCTTCAATGAGCGATTACCAGCTCGTTTTTGTAACAGAGATAGCTGTTTATTATCCCTAGGTTTACAGAAATACCTATTCATATTAATACGTAGCCTATGGAGTGCTGCCGACCACTGTTCATTACGGCCCAGAATGCCTTGCATGTCTTTACAACAAAACAACACAGTAAAACCTAAATGCCCGTAAAAATATGCATTTGCATACTTGTAACATTTTTAATAATACTCTCCCATCATGATATGTAACAATAATGAAAAATTTAATTTGAATACCGTCAATGTGAAAACAACTCTATTATGTAAGCTATATATAGCTACTGTTCTCCTTGCTATTTCAGTTCGTAAGTCCATACTATTCCATGGCAGAGCAAGGATTTCATGATTGGGCAAGGTTGCCTGGAGACATTATGTCTGCTCTGAGACATTGTGCATACATGGAAGGCATTGTGATAGAAGGTGAATGGTTTGAGTTGCCAAATACCCGTGGGTGGTTTGCCAAATGATGGAAACTTTTGGAATATTTCTTTTTTTTTTTTTGCCTATGCACCCTCACACTGGAGTCCCCAGTTCATATACAAAATTTGGTATCGATATGTGACAGTGTTCCTGAGATATGGACGACTTCCTGTTTCGGAGCTTCGCCGCCGATTTCGTTTGGCTGTGACGGGCAAACGCTTTCGAAAATCAAAAATCCTTCCGCTAACATTTGTGAGGCTTGGTCCAAGGATAATGTACGTCAAGTTTCGTGGCGTTCGGACCAAATTTGTGACCTGTGAAAATTTAGTTTCGCTTTCTGTTCAATCCAATATGGCGGACGAACGGCACGCCCACCTGACGTCATCTTCGCGACCAACTTACACCGGTACTGACCGGACGTTTTAAAGTTGGAACGGTGTCTCTGTCTCAAAGGGCCTAGGCGCTAGGGCTGACAAAAAATTAGGGAGACGGGAAAAATAATAATAAAACTTAAGAAGAACAATAAGTGTGCTGCTTTGCAAGCACACTTAATTAGTCCAATTTCCAACCGGCTGAAAATGTCCAAGGGCAATGATGACTCGCGTGAAACTGCGCACAGCTGTGTCTCAACAACCGATGGCATTTAGGCTACTTACTAGGCAATGTTAAGTTATATAGTAAGAGAGGGTATTGTAATCGGGTCCCTCCGTCCGTCTGTCCACTAACATGACTTAAAAAGTACTGATCCAGTGTACTTCAGATATTTATACAAGGCAGAGAGTGAGGGTCTATCTTAGTTCTCTCAGGATCTGGCTCTGAATGCAGATTCTGGAATCTGGAGATGAGGGTCTGTCTGTAGGCGCCTGAGCGCTCTTGTTTCCATATTCGTTTATTTGTGTTGCAGGTGAATATGTTTCTGGTGACAACTTTGCGTCCTGTTTGTTGTGTTTTTTTACTAAGGGCAATCCTATTAATCATTGATATCAATTGTAACACCCAGAGGAATAAAAATCAATTTTACAAAATAGGGGAATGCCGCGATCGTCGGACTTTGACCTACACACGCAGTAGCCGGCGTCACGAGACTCTAATCATGTATATAATGAGCACTGCGTTAGTCAGCATCTCCGTGGCACACATAGAAGAGGCAGCGCTGTGCTACATACTGTAGCACTATAAGAATTACGTCGCCGGTTCGAATCCGGACTGATGCACCGGCCGTTTCCGCGGTCTCACGTTGTTTTACGCGATGTCGCCCTCTGGTCATTCCGTTGCCGATCGCCCGCGACATCTCATTAAGCCAAGATCCTGACTGTTTGTAACTGTTTGCGTCCTGTTTCTTGTGCTTCTTTACTGAGGGCAATCATATTAATCATTGATATCAATTGCAACACCCAGAGGAATAAAAATCAATTTTACAAAATAGGGGAATGCCGCGATCGTCTGTCTTTGACCTACACACGCAGTAGCCGGCGTCACGAGACTCTAATCATGTATATCATGAGCACTGCATTAGTCAGCGTCTCCGTGGCACACATAGAAGAGGCAGCACTGTGCTATATAGCACTTTAAGAATTACGTCGCCAGTTCGAATCCGGACTGATGCACCGGCCGCCCTTACGGCCGTTTCCGTGGTCTCACGTTGTTTTACGCGATGTCGCCCTCTGGTCATTCCGTTGCCAATAGCCCGCGACATCTCATTAAGCCAAGATCCTGACTGTTTGTAACTGTTTGCGTCCTGTTTCTTGTGCTTCTTTACTGAGGGCAATAATATTAATCATTGATATCAATTGCAACACCCAGAGGAATAAAAATCAATTTTACAAAATAGGGGAATGCCGCGATCGTCGGACTTTGACCCACACACGCAGTAGCCGGCGTCACGACACTCTAATCATGTCTATAATGAGCACTGCATTAGTCAGCGTCTCCGTGGCACACATAGAAGAGGCCGTGCTGTGCTATATAGCACTTTAAGAATTACGAATCCGGCCTGATGCCCTTATGCCCTGATGCCACCGGCTGCCCTTACGGCCGTTTACGCCGTCTCACGTTGTTTTACGCGACTCTAATCATGTCTATAATGAGCACTGCGTTAGTCAGCGTCTCCGTGGCACACATAGAAGAGGCAGCGCTGTGCTACATAGCACTTTAAGAATTACGTCGCCGGTTCGAATCAGGCCTGATGCACCGACCGCCATTACGTCCGTTTACGCGGTCTCACGTTGTTTTACGCGACGTCGCTCTCTGGTCATCGCGTTGCCGATCGCCCGCGACATCTCATTAAGCCAAGAGCCTGACTGTTTGTAACTGTTTTCGTCCTGTTTCTTGTGCTTCTTTACTGAGGGCAATCATATTAATCATTGATATCAATTGCAACACCCAGAGGAATAAAAATCAATTTTACAAAATAGGGGGATGCCCGCGAGCGGCAGACTTTGACCTACACAGCAGTAGCCGGCGTAGAACCAAGCCAAGAACCTGACTGTTTGTAACTGTTTGCGACGTGACATCCCCTTCAAGGTGCACTGGGAGATGGCAGCCATGGTAATTTGCTCTTCAGTAAAACCCAACACTGAAGGCAGCACACAGTTGGAGGCAACACTGAAATAAGTAGATAGATAGATAGATAGATAGATAGATACTTTATTAATCCCCATAGATAATTTATAAGTCTAATTAGGGGCAACCCCCAACCAACCTCACACCCCCTTAGGGGAAAACAGTGTGTACCTTTACAATGGCTGAAGTTATTTCTTTTACATAATCTCTTACATAATCAGAAGGCAACTCCGCTCCAGTGTGGAGATTTCACTGGCTTTGCCTGGAATGGCTATGGGACACATCTTATGTACAGCCTGGAATGGCTATGGGACACATCTTATGTACAGCCTGGAATGGCTATGGGACACATCTTATTTACAGCCTGGAATGGAACACACCTTATGTACAGCCTGGAATGGCTATACAGGGAACACATATTATTAATACAATACTAATATCTGTATGTATTAGTGCTCAAGAAGGTCTGTATCAAGTATCAATTCACATTTATTAAGTCTTTCATGATAGTCCTTTTCTTGGCCAACACCGCGCTCTCCCGATTCTTCTCTTGTTTCTTTGTGGGTGCGTAATCCAGGGAACTCATAAAAAATAACAAATGGTCGCACTCCAAAAATCTTTTCTTGCTTTTAATCCATTTTAGCACAGGGGTTAATTGACAAACGTTTTCGGCCATCAGGCCACTAATACATACACACATTAGTTTATGTATTAATGGTTCCGTAAAAATAAGGGTAATGTCAAAATGAATTCATGTTTTTAAAGTTTTTTGTTTGTTTGTTTTTTTAGTGACTTCTAGAGAGCCTCAGCGCGCCTCCCTCTGAGTCACTGGAGGATGCCCGAAATCTCAACACCTTCCTTATCTTCTGCAGAAAGGCCTTCAGTCCCTTCTTCTTGGTGGACTTGACTCTCTCTGACAAAAGAAGTAGTTGCAGATATTAAAATGCACATGCATGTGCAAGATAAGAAATAAAATGATGTTCTATATGGATGTCTGCAACTTACCAGATGGCAGTGCTGCATGATTCTGGACATCTTTTGAGTCATTGGATGTTACTGTCATTGCTTTGTCTTGTGCACACTGAGAACAAAATTTAAATCAAGTTAATGATGATTGGTTAATGTCATAACCACAACCAAAACTACAAGGAAATGAAGCAACACATATAATTATTTTCAAAAGACCTTTTATAATGGTATAGAACCTACCACATGATGATTCTTCTCAATGTTTTGAGCCTCATCCTCCATCTCCCAATCTGGAACTTCTGGACACAATTCAGGTCTCATGCACTCAGAAAGGAGAAACGCAGACGGGGGCTATGCTGCAGGTGAGACGTCTGCAACCAGGAGCTCAGAAGGAGGCTTCACTGCTCGGACTGCAGCTGAGGCATTGGGTAAGGCAAACCCAGGAGGAGGCTTCACTGCTCGGACTGCAGCTGAGGCATTGGGTAAGGCAAACCCAGGAGGAGGCTTCACTGCTCGGACTGCAGCTGAGGCATTGGGTAAGGCAAACCCAGTAGGAGTCTTCACTGCTTGGACTGCAGCTGAGGCATTGGGTAAGGCAAACCCAGTAGGAGTCTTCACTGCTCGGACTGCAGCTGAGGCATTGGGTAAGGCAAACCCAAGAGGAGGCTTCACTGCTCGGGCTGCAGCTGAGGCATTGGGTAAGGCAAACCCAGGGGGCGGTCGGACTGCAGTTAAGGCAATGGGTAAGGCAAACCCAAGAGGAGGCTTCACTGCGGCTGAGTCGTTGGAAAGAGCAAGCCCTGGAGGTGGCCGTGCAACAGTTGATGCAACTGGCAGAGCAAAGCCAGGGGGAGGCTTCACTGCAGGTAAGTTATCAAGCACAAACCAAGGAGGTGGCTTTACCACAGGCAATGCATCCGTTACAGTAAAACCAGGAAGTGGTTTCACTGCAGGTGAAGGGTTGAGCAGAGCAAACCCAGGAGGTGGTCGTACTGCAGGTGATGTTACAGGCAAAGGGAACCCTGGTGGGGGTTTGACTGCAGAGCATGCATCAGGTAGAGTAAAACCAGGAGGTGGCTTCACTACAGCGGGTGCATCTGGAAGTAGGAACCCAGGAGGTGGCTTCACTGCAGCTGAGGTGGCAGGAGGTACAGTAAAACCTGGTGGTGGCTTCACTGCAGCTGAGGTGGCAGGAGGTACAGTAAAACCTGGTGGTGGCTTCACTACAGCTGAGGAGGCAGGCAGATCAAACCCAGGAGGTGGCTTCACTGCAGGTGAAGTGGCAGGAAGATCAAATCCAGGTGGTGGTCTCACGGCAGCTGAGGTGGCAGGAGGTACCGTAAAACCTGGTGGTGGCTTCACTGCAGGTGAAGTGGCAGGTAGATGAAACCCTGGTGGTGGTCTCACTGCAGCTGAGGTGGCAGGAGGTACAGTAAAACCTGGTGGTGGCTTCACAACAGGTGGTGCATCAGGTAGAGTGAATCCAGGAGGTGGCTTCACAACAGGTGATGCATCAGGTAGAGTGAATCCAGGAGGTGGTTCTTTGAGGTGACAGGAAAGATAATTGGCTTCCTGGGACTGGAAAAGAGTCACTTTGGTGAGAAAACGAATCTGGTCCACCAGTAGAAGGCATATGATTAGGTCGTCCTTATCCGCCATCGTTACCGGGACAAGGGCATGGACAAATCTTGCCACTACACAACATATAACCTTTTCCAGGTCAGGGCAAGGTGGCAGCTCAAATGGCAGTGTCTCCATTTTCCTATTGCGGCATACCATCTCAAGTTGGACAGACACCAGACGGCCAATGTCTCTGGACACCATCCTGTTCTTACTGGATAATGCCTCCATGAGAGATTTCATGCTGCCATACATTGTCAATACATCTTTACAGATGGAGTTCACCATACAAACCACCTCATTCATGTTGAAATAACAATTGACTTTAGCTTTCTTCTTTGTGACTTTCACACCAGAGTGAGACAGTCTGTTTACCACATGCTCAATCAGTGGCCAATTATGAGCTTCGAATGTAAATCTTGTGTCTTCCTGAGAGTACATCTGCAGCAACACAAGTGTCAAAACTGAAGTCACTGCCTCAATGTGAATCACCAGCTTCTGAGCAGTAGTTGGTGAACTCTTGTAGTCACTAGCGATCAGGAACAGTCTCAAGATGGAGGGTGGTTGTGAAGGCCTTTGAAAAGACATCTGAAAAAGCCTGGTAACTTTCACTGACACAAAGTCAATGACGGTGGCCATTAGAGTCTCATTGCCGGTGCACAAGAACTTCTTCATGGCATCAGCAGTATACATGGCCTTCACAAGCTTGTGATGGATGGAGTGGGTCATCCTAGCAGCCGCTGGACGGGAGTAGTGTGCGTGTCAAGTGAGAATTGAGTGTGGATAATGCAATTTAGTGAGACAGAATCATATAGGCCTTTCAGCGTGATTTCTTTTTGTGGAAAAAATGTGCTGGACTGGGCGGCGGTCATATTTTGTACCGCTCTGTGGTACATCTAGTTCAATACTGTTTTGGAATTCCATTTGAACTTACTAAGTAAAGTGGAGTTGACTCACACTGACTGAGACTATTGAATTTCATATCCACAAATGATACTGGGCAATTCCATGGAAAATTATGTTTTTTTTGTAACATCCATAATGCCAATGAAATGTGATGGTATGGTATGATGGGAATGATTACATGAAATTTGAGCATTTGCTAATTTTGGCTGAAGAATGTACATTAGAAAAAATGCACAAAAAATGAATGTTATCATTCACATCATACAAATGCCACGGCATTTCACTGGCAAAAAGTCAATTTTCCGTGGAATTGCCCTACTTATTGATTTTGAGTATATGACAGCAAACTTAACTTGAAACTTATAGCTAAATACACTCAAGGTGCCGTATTTCTAAGTCAATAGTTGATCACTGAATGTGACTCACAGATCAGACGGAGCTGAGGGGACATGTTGTTCACAATCCTGCAGCTCATTGCCCTCACGAGACACACTGGACAGATGTCTGACGATCAGCTCTCTCCTGACCTCCTGCTCAATGTCCTGCATCCTGAGATGGGCATTGACCTGCCAGGCCTAAAATGACACATTAATCTTTAATTATTATCAGCTCAAAAGGACTACAGATCCTGAATGTGTATTCGACAGTAGCCTATGCATAACAAGTCATATTTTTGACATGGAAAAGCTATTCAGTACCTGTAATGGATTAGCCTAACTAGGCTATAAAGTATTTAAGTTCAAGTGAATATAGCACACTATTAAGGTATATGGTCATTCAATGCATATTGTATTCTTGGGTTGGGAGTTGGAGTAGGCCTAAATCTTAAGAGTTGACTGTTTTACTATTTATTCCTGACTGAAAATATTATGGTACAGTAGAGAGCAATGTTTAGGGCCCATTGTCATTTAGGCTACTTACTAGGCAATGTTAAGTTATATAGTAAGAGAGGGTATTGTAATCGGGTCCCTCCACCTGTCTGTCCACTAACATGACTTAAAAAGTACTGATCCAGTGTACTTCAGATATGCAAGGCAGAGAGTGAGGGTCATACAGTAGCTTATCTTAGTTCTCTCAGGATCTGGCTCTGAATGCAGATTCTGGAATCTGGAGGTGAGGGTCTGTCTGTAGGCGCCTGAGCGCTCTTGTTTCCATATTCGTTTATTTGTGTTGCCGGTGCCGATGTTTCTGGCGACATCCTCTTCAAGGTGCACTGGGAGATGGCAGCCATGGCCATCTGCTCTGGAGTCAAACCCACTGGGTGCAACACTGAAATAAGTCTAATTAGGGGCAACCCCAACCAACCTCACACCCCCTTAGGGGAAAACAGTGTGTACCTTTACAATGGCTGAAGATATTTCTCTTAGCCTTACATAATCAGGAGGCAACTCCGCTCCAGTGTGGAGATTTCACTGGCTTTGCCTGGAATGGCTATGGGACACCTTACGTACAGCCTGGAATGGAACACATCTTATTTACAGCCTGGAATGGAACACATCTTATTTACAGCCTGGAATGGCTATGGGACACACCTTATTTACAAGCTCCAATCCTCTGTGCTGCTATTGTTATGATTAGAGTTTGAGTGTGACACAAAGCAGCATTTTTTATAACGCACAATTACTGTCTCACTCAGTCGAAAATAAAGATTAGAATGCATTAGAAATGATTATCTTCCAGTGGAAAACCAAAGACACTCAATTCTCTCTTAGCATAAGAGACAAAATAGTTGTGCACATATTATTGGGAAAGGTCTGTAGGTCTAGAATTGCAATGCCATACAAAATCTTTGTTATATGAACTTTATGCAGTTTTTCCAAAGAAACTCAAAACCAGATGTATCATGCTAAAAAATACTTAATAGGTAAATACAGATATAAACCCTCTGAATAATATGTCAAGAAAATAATTTTCTTAGGATATTTTACAATTCTGATAATGTCATAACATTTCCACTATATCAGACCATTGCTAAGTAAAAGTTATTCTGACTGTGATGCATATGGGTTACAGAGTGATTAATTACAATAAGTATAGTGATCAATTATGATGTGGTAGCCTACAGGCCTACCTAAACTTGCACAGGTTATTTTTTTCTTTCTGTAAACACGTTGTTAATTCTATTTTCCAGTAGGTGGCGATATTTACTAAACAATAGACGTATACAAATGGTTGACTTTGGCGGGTATAGGCTATACCTCCGTAGACTCATCAAAGCTAAACACGAGATTCCCCATCTCCAGTAATAATAAAGTACATCAGTGATCAATGCTATCTGTAGTGAGAGATCTGATCATAATTAATTGCCACAATCATTGGAGCGTCGATGGAGGGTCTTTCAAACCATGGACGGCTGTCCATGGTACCAGGCTATTTGATATCTCATTAGCCACTGGCGCATTCGTTTAGCCTAGGCTACTTCATATTAATACTGACAGTCGGTGACTTTAAATTCCTAATATTTCTGACCAATAAGAACGTGCAAGGAAATAGGCTACATGTTGAGAAATGGCGCAGAATTTGAACTGCTCTTTTCGCTCTACTGGGCTAATGACGTGAGTAGGCAACCTCCCCTTAATAAACGTCATTACGTTGACTGTCATAATACGGAAGTGTGTAGCTGGACATGAGTCTATTCGGTCTTGTCATGTGTTTATCTGTTGAATATTAAATTCCTAGTCTACAATGTCAGTTAAGCCCGAGGAGGAGCTGGTGAAGGAATGGGAAAGGTTGGAAAGTTTAATTTCTTCAAAATATTTTGTTGAAAAATCCACAAAAAGGCTCGTGAGTCATGCTCGACTATAGCCTATGTGTGTGGCATTCGCCTTCGCCTTCCTTCCTGTATCAGCAAGAACTTTTGTACCGCTGACTTTCTTTCTGTCATAACTTTGTCAATCCGTCATATTACGCAGAAGGAATAAAGGCTAAGAAGCAAAGCTATTTTCGGTCATGAGAATAACATTAGTTTTCACATTACCCGTGTGTGTGTGTAGCATATCACGTGCACATAATAGTTTGCTTATGGGGAGGTAGATTCTACAAGCGCAGAAGGTGATGTACATCTTGGGGAGTCTCATGTTGGCACCATAGAAGCTAGTAAGGACTTAAGGCTAAGCAGTGCTTCAGCAGTTAGTGGTAATTGGGTAGCTACTGTAATTTTATTTTCAACAAAAATATGTGAGACTGATATTTGCAGTAGTCTCTCTCTAATGCAGCTGCTAGGAAAGAAATTGCACATGAATAGAGAACTGGATGCCAGCCAGATTAGGCCTACCTTTGACTGATGACTTTTTGAGTCCCCGATGAGTGCAACCCTGATAGGGATATAACTTCAGTCTCTCTCATCACGAGATTTGGCAGATTTTTGGCACAGGGTGTCACCAAATAAAAAACCTGATACTTGCACAGAGAGAACCTGAAATGGTACCCTAGGATTTTAAAGCATGGTGTGCTGCAGCTGACAAAAGAAACCTGGGTAACACTCTGAATCTTTTAATTCTCTTGGCTGATCAATATAGCATAATTGTCTCTGTTGGTTCAGTGCACAGAAGCATATATTACAGATTCACTTAGAATGTTTAGAATGATTCACAAAAAATTTCCCTAGTTAAGAATCCTAAGTTAGGATGGCATAGACCCTGTGTGACCCACTACTAAAATTGACTGCAGCAATTTTGTTAGGTCGTAGCATAGCCTATGACTAGATGAGAAACATGTCTGCCAAGCTCAGGTAGTGATAAGGTTACTATGGAACAATTACGGAAAGAATGTTTAGAACTCTGATAAACTAGTTATTTATCATCCTATGCTGAGTGACATGTAAACGGGAATGTGAATGGAACTCATGTAAACCATAATCACAATATTGTTTTATTCTGAATAAGGTCCATAGTCGGAATATTAATGTCCATAGGCTGACTTGTATACTCTAATAAAAGTATAAGTATAAATAGTGTATAACGTGCAACACTGTACATGCACTTCCATTTTCACAGTGAGATTCTATTCTCAAACTTGGGCCCAAAGTCTTCTTCCTTGCAAAACCTGATAGACAGTCTATGTAAGGTGACCTTCCTGAATTAACCAGTTTGAATATATACCGAATATCGATTCTATGCCATGAACTCAGAAAGAATCAAAGAGCGTTGGCATGCACTGTGATGGTACTAGCGGCCTTGGGTGAGGAGCCCAATATGAGACATGTTATCTGCCTGTTCATAATTCTGAATGGCTGGTCCGTCTGTTGACTATTAACTAGTTAGCTTGATAAAAACACCATAATGCCCAAATGGTCTCCAGTGCACTGTGCATGTAGACACTGACTCAATGCTGTGTCTTATTGAGCGCATGTAGGCACTGACTCAGTGCTGTGTCCCATCGAGCGCATGTAGGCACTGACTCAGTGCTGTGTCCCATTGAGCGCATGTAGGCACTGACTCAGTGCTGTGTCCCATTGAGTGCATGTAGGCACTGACTCAATGCTGTGTCCCATTGAGCGCATGTAGGCACTGACTCAATGCTGTGTCCCATTGAGTGCATGTAGGCACTGACTCAGTGCTGTGTCCCATTGAGCACAGGGAGCAGGCGGAGCTGAAGCAGCGTCTCCAGGTCGGGGACACTGAGGACTGGCAGACGAGCCCCTGCTTCACTGGACTGGAGCGAGTCGGAGGAGTGGACCTGTCCTTCATCAAAGGGGACGACATCAATGCCTGTGCACAACTGGTCGTGCTCAGCTACCCAGACATGAAGGTGCAGTCTACAGAACATGCAAATGTAAACTCACCCAAGGATGAACAGGAGGATTTTTTATACAACCCCAAATCAGAAAAAGTTGGGACGTTGTGTAAAATGTGAATAATAACAGACTGTAATAATCTGCAAATCTCTTAAAACTCATAGTTAGTTACATAAAGGACACAGACAACATATCAAATGTTGTAAATGACAAATGTCATGGAAAATATATGTTAAGTTTGAATTTGATACCAGCAAAATGTTTCAAAAAAAGTTGGGAAGGGGGTAACAAAATGCTGGAAAATTTGTGTAATGATAAAGAAAATAAAAGGAGGAATTTTTATGAGACTTGTGTATTATCATATTCTGTTTTTATTTGCATTTTACACAGCGTCCCAACTTGTTCTGATTTGGGGTTATGTTATGATATTGTTATGATATTATTACATTATAACAGTAATGTTCCGTTTATTACAGTGTTGTGTGTAAAGCTGGGAGGGTAGAACCCCTCAGCAGCAGTATGTAGTGCAGTGGTCCCCACACTTTTTCTTCCGAGGGCCAGCTCACTATGCCTGGCTCTAAGAGAGGGCCAGAGATTCGGAGTATATTAGTAAACATAAATAGCTTAGTGCTGTGAACAACAGCAGTCTACCTTAGTTGAATATTCCATTACATTTAATCATAGGCTACTGCAATTTAATACCATTATTAGCTGTGTTTATATTGCCATCATGCCATATTAGTGTAAAATGTAGCTCAAATGAAATAATACTAATAAAAAGACTTTAACATTCCCAAAAGTATTAGCAGGGAGTCCCAAAAGTGTATTTTATCCAAAATGTGTGAACTCTGAACTCTGTGTATTTGCATACACAGCTCAAGTTGTGAACAAGCAATATCCTACAAATAATTTGAAGTTCTCAAACTATGAGTTTTATGAAATGCAGGCAAAAACATCTGAAATGACCACTTTCACTCACCTGATGAGAACTTGCGAATTTGTATGAACATTTGAACGAGTGAATAAAAAATAGAATAGAATAAATAGAATAAAAATGAATTGATACCCTTCTAGAATACTTTGAGCACTAATGCAGTCAGCCTCTTGCATTGTTTGCAGGTAGGCCTACGTTTCATTCCATTTTCGATGGCAAACGCAAAACTGCGCCAAAACAAACACCAGTGGACAAAAAGAGTATTACATCTGTACTGTTAAGACTCGCCATAGAGAATGAATGGGGGAAATTACGGAAGTTATAGTTTGACGATGTCGTACTCCCATGCGGGCCAGATGCTATATACCGCGGACATGTTTTAGGGGGCCACCCAAAATGAGGTGGCGGGCCGTAGTTTGGGGACCACTGATGTAGTGGCTAGTGGCTATTCAATTGGGTTTGCGTTTGTACATTTATTCTAGAGCACAATTGGTTTATAAATGAGCTTTCTTTGAGGGTTTGCTGTGTAGCTGCAGTCTTAATCTCTCCGCTCTCTTGATCAACCTCCATTTCAGTTCTATCAGACATTGGCACACCTGTAACCCCCCCCCCCCCCCCACACACACACACACACCACCCCGCTCCTTTATTTATTATATTGGCTTAAACTCATTTTGTCACTACCTCCCTTTGCTGATGGAATGTGATCTACAACACTAATTAGATTCTCTTCAATAAGCCTGTCGCATCAATTTACTTGTAATCTCTCCTCTTTTTACCCCTCCCACCAGTCTCTTCATCAACACTTCTCTGGGTGTTCAATATAGTTCACTGCCTGTTCCAACAGCACTCCCTGATGTGTAGACACAAAAGACACAGGTGTTCATGAGTACTTCCTGAGACCAGGATAAGTCAATAATGTGGTACTCCAGTGGATGCGGTTACCCGCCATCCACCACATCCACTCCACCTCACGCAGACCTCTGGGCTCCATCTGGCAGAGGAGCCCCAGGTGTGTGTGTGTGTGTGAGTGTGTGTGTGTTTGTGTGTGTGTGTGTGTGTGTGTGAGCGTGTGTTTGTGTGTGTGTGTGAGTGTGTGTGTTTGTGTGTGTGTGTGTGTGTGTTTGTGTGTGTGTGTGTGTGTTTGTGTGAGTGTGTGTGTGTGTGTGTGTGTGTGTGTGTAGTGTGTGCGTGTGCGTGTGCGTATAGTGTGTGTGTGTGTGTGCGTGTTTGTGTGTGTGTGTGTGATGCCTCTGCTCTGCTGTTTCCCCAGCTGCTCTACCAGGACAGTCAGATGGTGGCGCTGGACGCCCCATACGTGGCCGGCTTCCTGGCCTTCCGGGAGACGCCCTCGCTGCTCCACGCCCTGCGGAGGCTGCAGGAGGCCCAGCCCAGTCTGATGCCACAGGTCAGGGCTCCGCTCGGAAACCCATACACGCACTCCCCCCTACACACTCACGCACGCACACACTAACATGCACGAAAACACACACAAACACGTACCACCCTATCCCACCCCTCCCCCGCAACCCTATACATACGCACTCCCCCCTACACACACATACACACACACTCCCCCCTACACACACATACACCCCCCATACATCCCTCCACCATCAGTCCATCCCGCACGTCCACCACCTTCACCCCAACCTGCGTTTGCCGTCTTGCCCAGTCATCTTGAGTGTGGTGTCGGTCGCCATACTTGCCCTGTCAGGAAGCTGTGGTGATTCACTGCGGCTGCTGACCTCGTTCACCATCCGCCCAATGAGGGCTCCTCGTTCAGTGGGACGATGCCGTGACCGTGTGAAAGATAGAGTGGTATTATTCCTGTTTTAATTGGGGGTTTGCTATTGTTAATAATAATTAGTAGTGTGTTTTAAGATACACTGTGGTATCATACAGTGTGCAGATTATACCTAATTAATACTTCTTTCATCAGGGAAAAATGAGCTGAAAACTAATTTGAAAATCATAAACCCCATGACGGTAGAGCCTGCAGCCGCATCACCAGATGTTCCTCTGACTCTCCTACAGGTGGTGTTTGTTGATGGGAACGGACTCTTCCATTACCGAGGTGAGACTGGATGGAATTTGATCTCCCAGTTATTGCAACAACTTTTCCACATTTTCAAGACTTGTCCACTTTTTCAAGACTTGTCCACTTATTCATGACTTTTAGTTAAATTAGTTTGTGACTTGTTCACCAGTTTGTAGTCTTGTTGTAGTCTTGGCTGTGTCCTTGGCCTTTGCCTGGGACCGGATGAGACAGGCTTCTAAATAGGCCTTGTCTGTGTGTGTGTGTGTGTGTGTGTGTGTTTCCTGCAGAGTTTGGCTTGGCCTGTCACCTGGGGGTGCTGTCAGGTTTGCCCTGCATCGGAGTGGCCAAGAACCTGCTGCAGGTCCAGGGGGTGGTCCGGGATGAGCAGCACCTCTCTCAGGTGAGACACAGACACACACACACACACACACACACATTGTTTAAATGCTGCATTCGTTTGATGTGCATGGTCAAGGGCAGGCTGAGCAGACTCTAACTGGGCAGTTCCCACTGAATGCCCATTGGATGCCTATTCAACAAGTCCCTCTTTTCTGTGATGTTCTTGACCGTCTTGGTTGTCTTTGCCGTGTGCTTCCTGATAGTTCTTCATTGGTGTCTGTGATAAGCCTTTTGTCCATCTTTCTCTGTGTTTGTTACTGTGTGTGTCTGTGGGGGCTTTGCAAATGCTGTTCATTTAAATCTGTAAAAATGTACAAAGCAGCCTGTCCTTGAACAGCTCGCTATTCTATCTGTGTGCTGTAGCCGCCTCTTTCTGGATTTGTTCAGCTCTCGATGATTCGTGACACTTGCAACACAAAAGCCTTTTGGTTCGAGCTCTAACAGTTATTCCTGTAAAGGTCAATGCCAAAGCTCAAAGAAATGTAATATTGCTGTTGCGGATCGGTATGTCACAGACCAGTGGGTTTCCTTTCATGACAATCTCCTTCTACGCTGCATTTTCTACATACAAGGTTGTGTGTTCTCTCTGTGAAGCAGAGAAACCTCTCACTTTTTTATGTGGTAAATGCTGCCTAAGTGAGTTGTTCGTATGGACCCTTTCAAGAGAGTTCCATTATCAGCATCATAGTTGGCCCCACAAGGGTATGGAATGTTTTTTGTACCAAAATTAAATAAATAAATTAAATATGAAATCAATAAATGAAATATGAAATAAATAATTAAAAGTTGAAATAAATAAATGAAATATGAAATAAATAAATAAAATATTAAATAAATACTTAAATAAATAAAAGATTAAATGTAAAAACCATATATACATTGACATTGACATTTACATTCCATATGCACGGTCTTGCAATGTGCCATGAAATAAATAAATAGTTCTACGTCAGTCACCCATCAAGGCGGGATCTAGCCGCTGATTGGTTGCTGCCTGAAAAAAAAAAAAAAAAACTTTGTGAGCATGACTGGCTGATCAGAATAAAGTTATTGATAGAAGCTAAAAGCTAGTGCTACTGCTAACAGCCATAACCTAGGCATTTTCATTCAGAAAGATTGTGTGTTCTCTGTTGCTAACTCTTGGCTGTGAGTTATCAGGACGTAAAAGCATAGCATCTAGTGCTGTCAAAAATCCTTGTCGGCTGCTGAGTTATACCCTCATATTGAGAACTAAAGTCTCTGGAAAGTTGTGGACACTGCTTGGGCAATGTAGCAAGCTGGCACTGACACTCACATAATAAGAGTTCACGGCATGGGCATCTCAAGCTTTATTGTTTATATATCATATAACAAATGAGGTGAATTCAGCTCAAGTGAAGTTAACTTGGACGTCTGGGCACCCTACTATAAATAGAAGCAATAGCAAAGTCGTTTGCCTTAGATAGAAGTTCGCTTTCTGTAGATGTCGATAACTAGCTAACGCTTGTGCTAACAGTTAGCGCTAGCTCTAGATGCGCACATAGCATGTCTTATCAACCCCCTGAGACACAGCAAACAGACCCATCAAATGAAAGAACGCTTTCACACCTGACATCTTCCCAAAAGTATGAATTTATCATGAAATCCTTGTTGTTGTATGTTTCGTGAGTTATGAAGTCTGAGCTATCTCCTTAGTCCAGTGTGGTTCACAGGTAGCAAGCCAGTACAGTCTGAGCTGGATCACTTCGTGTTATTTCAGGCAGCAATCAGTGGTTAGGTCCCGCCTTGATGGGTGACTGATGTATTTATTTATTTCATGGCACATTGCATGACCGTGCATATGGAATGTAAATGTAAATGTCAATGTATATATGTTTTTTACATTTAATCTTTTATTTATTTCACATTTTATTTATTTATTTAACTTTTTATTTATTTATTTAATATTTTATTTATTTATTTCAACTTTTAATTATTTATTTCATATTTCATTTATTGATTTCATATTTCATTCATTTATTTAATTTTGGCACAAAAAACATTCCATACAAGGCTTCCGTTTTAACATTCCATATGTTATCTTAATGCAGAGGAAGTAGATTGGGGCCCAAATAGAACGTTCAAGCATTGTTTTTGTTTTTATTGTTGAAAGGGTCTTATGTCAAGATCTTAGAAGTCTTTGGTGAGGCAAGATCAGTGCTGTAGATTTGGTCATTGAAAGACATTCATTCAGAAGTCCCTGTGGAGGTGAGGAGACTTTGATTAAAAAACAGTGAGGCTGCTATCTCAAAAACAGCTGAAATGTGAAAAAAAAAAGAATCATTAGGCTATAAGACAAGCATAGCCACCTTCGCTGTATGGACCTGTAGAAGAACTGAAATTCATTGCAGTCCATCCACACCGAGGCAGGTTTATGAGCTGTGTCTCTGAAAACCGCCCAACCGCCTGCAATTACTGTATGAGCTCAGCACCAGACACCAAGGTAAATATTAAAGCAGCGAGTGGGAGTGCAATAACCCAGCCAAGAAAATGGGCTCCAAGTGAAAGAAGGAAAAAAGCTCTCCGAGTCCTTTTCTTTTGTGCATCTGGAGACGAAGAAGAGGAAGTGAACAGAAGTGCAAAAGGCACGCCTGAGTAATAAAGTGGTCTCTCCTCCCTCAGTGTGACTGTTGAACTCCACCAGCCACTGCTGAATTTCTGCTGCTCTCAAACGTGTGCTTGGTCTGCTGCAGAAGCAAGGCTGTGGGCAAGCCTCTGTCCTCTGAACCATTTCTAGCCTAACTGTCCGCCAGGCTTTTAAAAAGTATTTTCTCCAGAACTTTGCCCTTTTTACCCATTGTGTAGTTATCAGATGTTTCAGCTATCAGATGTATTAGAGATTTTGGCTGTTTCATCAAAAGGACCAATGTTTTGTTGTGAGATAAAAGGGCATGTAAGGTTGTTGACAGTACATGTAAATTCATATGCAACAAATTACTCTTGAAGGCTCCTCAGACTGCATAATAAAATGGTTGACTAACATGACCATGTGGCACCATTAATAAGCCCAAATGAGCTATCAGATGTATTAGATATTTTGTCTGTTTCATGGAAAGGACCAATGTTCAAAATCTAGAGGTCGATAACAGTAAATAATTTGCAACAAATTACTCTTGAAAGCTCCTCAGAATGAAAATAAAATGGTTGACGCAAACACAGCCATGCGGCACTATTCATAAACCCAAATGAGCTTAGGCCTTTGCGAGAGAAAAAGCCAACAGAGTCTAGCTTGCAGGCAATTCCACCCAAACAGCGATGCTCAATTAGCGCATTCAATTAACCAGCGCTAAGCACCACACTCATATCCCCCATGGCACACATGCGGTGTTTATCGGCTAAGCCTGTGCCGTATCTCTCCGCTGGCCCCGGGTGGAACCGTATTATGACTTTTTTGTGGCTCTAAAGCCTGGTAGGTGCCTGGTGTCGGTGCCGTCTCATGTCATTGCAGGGAGGGTTATGGTTCATCTCCCACGACTGCTCTGCTCTCATTTAGCCCTTGCCAGAGGTCCCAGCCTCACCACGGTGCCAAACCACCACGTGAGCTCTTCTCTTGTGAACCACGGTGCACTGGTGCAATACCACAGAGGCAGGGAGATGAGGCAGCCAGTGTCCACATGTGGGCAGTGATGAGTGCCTGGTGGAGTCCCCCCTGCCGTCACACTCAGTATGCTGTGTTCTAGAGCAGCAGACCTGAGCATGCAGATGCATGGATCAATTGATACATTATGTTAGCGTTACATGGTACCTGGTACATTATGTTAGCGTTATATGGTACCTGATACATTATGTTAGCGTTATATGGTACCTGATACATTATGTTAGCGTTATATGGTACCTGATACATTATGTTAGCGTTATATGGTACCTGATACATTATGTTAGCGTTATATGGTACCTGATACATTGTGTTAGCGTTACATGGTACCTGACACATTATGTTAGCGTTACATGGTACCTGGGGGAGTGTTTCTGGTTGCTTGGCAACTCTCCAGAGCTCCATATTGTGCATGTGGCTGGATGTGGAGTTGATGTGCATGTTTCACTTTTGAAGCAATACTGCAGACATATGTCACAATTTGCCCTCTGTAAATCCCTGTGCTTGACTTACTCAAAGCTAACCGTCAAGCCTCCATCCATTCCTCATCCTTGACTTGACATAAGGCATTCGCCTCTCAGGAGGTTTTCTTCAAGAACATGCTCCGAAAGGTATATGACTGTAATAAAAATCTTTAACAGCCCTTCCACTCCCACCCTGCCACCCAGAGGAGCTGACTGCCGGTGACAGCGTCGTCACGGTGACGGCCTCCATCTCGGCGCGCGGCACCGCATCCCTGTCACTTGCTTAGTGCTCCCCTGAGCCGCGGAGGAAATTGAAAGAAGCCGGTCGCTCTCTAGCTCGCTGTTATTCCACTCCAGGCAGTCGCTCGGGAAACCCTGTCGCCATTTATCGCCTCTCGTGCCATCATTGAGCTCCCGCTCAAATGTGCAGCGACGGTCAAGAGACGTTCGGAGGCCCAAGGCGCACCACCCAGCGTAGCACAGCACACCCACCAAGACCCGTCTAATAATGTCATCATCCCCACACTGACAAACGAAGGGGATTAAGGTCCATTAAATCACCCCTGACCTCACTGACCAAGCTCCGTGCTCAGGGGGCCGTTGAGTCCGTGTTTCCGTGCAGAGCCGCAGGAATGAGGAGGTGTGGGGGAATGAATGCATCACCATCGATCCTCCTGCCAATACTCAGAGCGCTGCATTGTAGTCAGTCAGGAAACTCTTGGGAACAATGCAACATTTTCCAGAGCTGGTGTTAACTGCTGTGAACAATGCGACATTTTCCAGAGTTGGTGTTAACTGCTGTGCAGAGAGCATTAATTTGAGCCCTTACCTCTGGTTCACACCAAAATGAAAACAATGCCATTATCTAACCCATTCATTCCAATAGTCATCAATACAAACATTGTTATGACAACACAGTATGAAATGCTAGTATAATAAAAAAAAACAGGGGAAAAGCACTCAATACCTTAATCTAATCTAGATTGGCATTGTCATATCATGCTGAAGAAAGGCGCCTGGCCCGCAATTTAAAAAGTTTAAAAGAACTGATGTGTGCTGTCCTTCAGCTAGTTTAATGGCAGCGATCACAATAACCTGTTCTTTTCTCTGAGCTGCATTCTTGTGGACAAAACACACTGCTGCCAAACTCCTGTGGTGTTAGAAAAGGACATTTGTGGGATTTTAGACTATTGAGGGAAAGATAATAAACACCTCTTTGGTTTGCTATTCATTGGTTTTCATCATATCTAATGTGCAGTTTATGAGGACAGTGTAAACCCAGTGATTTAAATACTTAATGTCTACTCAAGGTCATCAGATGAGGAGGTGAAAGATGTGTTACACTGTGTCTGGTGCACACACACACACACAACACTTCCACGTGCACACACGCACACACACACGCACACACGCGCGCGCAGGTAAGATATAACTGTCATGGGCAAGCATTGATTTATAGAGGTGAACTTAGCTCACAAAAGCAGCATCTGGTAAGCCCCCTCAAAGTGCCTGGTAAATGATGGATAAGCTGCTAGAGGAGCGATGGCCTGTCACCTCCCCAGTCCCCTGCTCTTGTCTTCTTCTCTCAGGTTCTAGCATTGTGTGTCTTGTCTCCCTCTCTCTCTCTCCCTCTCTCTCTCTCCCTCTCTCTCTCTCTCTCTCTCTCTCTCTCTCTCTCTCTCTCTCTCTCTCTTTCTCTCTCTCCGTCTCAGCTCAAACACCTCAGCTTGAGCCGCCAAAATCCTTGCTGAGGAGAAACAAACGGACGGCGTTGCCGGCCTGAGTCCCAAATCGAGCTGCTGCGGTCTGGCCGAGCGTTTTTCACCCCCCGCCCCCCCCGCGCTGCTCTCCGCCTCTCAACAGGTCGCTCTGTCATGCCGAGCGCCCACCTGTCCCACCTCTGCCTGGTGTCACCGCGTCTGACTCGGGCCATCCATCAGCCGTGCCCGGGCCCATTATCACCCTAAGTGCCTGCGGAGCGCCGTTAGGCTGCCAGGGGCTGTCCAAATAGTGCCCGCGTGAACAGATTAACATGCTAATGTGTCTGGCCTTGCACGGCCACTCAATCACTTCACAACCGCAAGCCCGGTGTGCTCTTTAACCTTGCGCTTTCTAGATTTGTGTGTGAGTGTGTGTGTGTTTGTGTGTTTGTGTTTATGTGCTCTCACAAATGTCACATTGTGTGTGTGTGTGTGTGTGTGTGTGTGTGTGTGTGTGTGTGTGTGTGTGTGTGTTGCAGAGGGACTAGTGTGTGGTTGCCAAGAGTTGTTGTGTCACGTACAGATTCGGAATATTTCTCACCTCTGAAGAATTCGTGCTTTTTGATCAAACAGAGGAGTCGCATTCCGATGTCAGCGGCGTTGCCAGCAGTTACTGACCTTGTGAGAGAAAAGGAGGAAAAGGTTTCATTATGCAAGACTGCTTGCTGCCAGAATATAAAAAAACGAAAGAAAGTAAGAAAGAAAGAAAGAAAGTTAGAAAGAGAGAGGGGTGGGAGAAATGACTCTTCTTTTTCTTTACTTATCCGACAGATCAATGCACTGCAGAAAGGAGGAGACACATTCCCCCTGACCTCCCAATCAGGGAGAGAGCTGGGAAAGGTACGGAGAGCACACAACTGGGGCATTGTAAAATGCCACTAACATGTTTTCCTGTGTACAACGTCATTCGTTTTTTTGTGAAAGCTTTATAGATGCGTATTTTTGTTTTGAAGAGTATGACCTTCACTTTCAATAGTGTTGGTGAAAGAGTGTTGAAAAGAAAAAAAAAGGAAAAAAAAGTCTTGTTTATTGAAGGCTTCTCTACTGTGCCTCTCATTTGCACCTTTCTCTCTCTCTTTCTCTGTCTCACTCTCTTTCTTACTCTCTCTGTCTCTCTCTCATTCTGTCTCACTATCTCTCTCTCTCTTTCTCTCTCTCTCTCTGTCATTCTCTCTCTCCAGGCCCTGCGCAGCTCCGACTCCAGCACCAAACCCGTGTATGTGTCGGTGGGCCACCGCATCAGTCTGGACGCGGCTGTACGCCTCACTCATGCCTGCTGCCGCTACCGCGTGCCAGAGCCCATCAGACAGGCAAGCTACCCCCGCCCCCCGCCAAACCACACCATACCAGCCTACCACATCACAAGCTACCCCCCCCCCCCCTCCAAACCACACCATACCAGCCTACCACATCACAAGCTACCCCCGCCATTGGCACATTATGGATCTGCTAATGCAGGGGTCTCAAACTCCCGGCCCGGTGAATGGAGGTGCGTCTTTGCGTGTATACGACGGTGTCCACTAAGCATACCATGCTTATTTTATTTACAATAAAATATTATATTATATAATTATATTATTATATTATATTATTTATTTCGACCCTCTGCCCAACATAGCTTGGAGGTTGCAGTAGTAATCGTGATGATAGTGTTCGTAATGGACATGGTAGCCTACAGACAGCAGGGGTAGTAGAAATAGGGCTCTGAAGAACTATAAAGTCACCTGCGATAGGAACTGATTTGACCAGGATACTTTATTGTAGGCCTTGTGGTTATAGGCTAGTAATAGTTTACTATTGTTGGTATACATCTTAGGCCTACTGTTTTCCTGTTAATTTATGATGTGGGTAATATGACAAAAAGAAAGTAAACCTGCTCAAATATGCTCAATATCCAGTATTTACTGAAAGGTGCATCATTTGAGGTGCTTGCCATCCAGTGGCAAATTAGATGGGTAAATTTACCCCTTCATAAACTTTTGTTTATACTCAAAGATTTTTACATTTACAGTACGACTTTATCTCTGACCACTTTAAAGCCATGGCCTTTTAAAATTTTTATATAAACATCCAATGGTGTTGCTTTCTTAACCCTGATGCCTAGTTTGCCAGGTTTAAAAAAGTTAGGAGAGTAAAATATTTGTATTTGGTGTGAAACGCACACATAGGCCTACATGTTTTTATGTTTGTTTTTATAATTTGTATTAATATTTATTTTATCATTATTTTATTTATAAGCTAAGGTTGCTAGCACAGGTGTCTAAAAATAGATAAAAAGACTTGCACTTGCACACTCTGTTTGTAGTCTTGTGTTTGAAAATACAGTATTTGCATTTTAGGAAATAGCCGTTCTTTTTTTTTCTATTATTTTTTAACACTGACGTGGCCCTCCAATCAGATGACATCGGCAGAAGTGGCCCCCAGCTCATTTGAGTTTGAGACCCCTGTGCTAATGCTTTAGGAGACTGGACCCTAGCTTGATCCAGCTGAGCTGCGCTCTCCTCATCTGCTACGGTGCCTGAGGAGCAGTCAGTCCATGTGGAGGCTATATTACTGGCCCACCACGAGGGGGCGCTGCTCCATCGGGGATGAAGAATGTTAGAGACGTCGTGAGTCTCTCTCTCTCTCTCTCTCTCTCTCTCTCTCTCTCTCTCTCTCTCTTCTCCGGATCTCTGGCTTCACACGGCACTGCTGCACCTGTCTCTCTGCTGCAGTCACTCCTCCTCTTACACACACACACACACACACACACGCAAGTGCACAAACACACACACATGTGCAAGCACACACTAACACACACGCAAGCACACCTGATACACACACATACACACACACACACACACACACACACACACACACACCCTTAGCCACTGTATTTCCTCAGCATACCCAGAATATCACCGACATCTCAGCACACACACTTCTGCACACACACAAAAATGCACACGCCCCTCATGCTCACCATAAATGGATACAGAAGCTCAACATAAACACACACACACACACACACACACAAAATCATATATCCTAAAACATACAGACATTTCCAAAACATGCAGTCACACACAAATATATAAAAATTACACATCTGTATATGTTCACATGGGTGCATACACACACACACACACACACAGAGAGAGAGAGACTGACATAGACATCTCTATTTGTTCTGATCCAGGGTGTCAGCCACAGCACCGTGTGCTTTTGCCAGTGTGGCTGTCCACCAACGTGGGCGTGATTCATTTTATCAGTCGCAGTTTAAATCTGGTTTGTGGGCAGGAGGTGGGTAAGGGGATTTAATCTGGGGGAGTTGCCCAACCAACTGCCTGCTGGAGTAGTAAAAGGCACATACACACACACACACACACACACACACACACACACACACACACACACACACACACACACACACAGAGACACACACAGCCCCTGGCGCTGATAGTGAAGAGCAGGCTGTATGTTGTGGTTTGAATCCTTCTGCCACACACATTAAAGATTAAAGAGCGACCCTGCACTAGTGCATGTTCAAATGCACTACATACATGTGCATCTCACCCCACGCTCACATAAGCACACACACATATGTAGAAAAGCTTCAGAAAGTAAAAAAAAGTGTGATCTCACTAATTAGCTGCTCTACTGTGCTAATTAGAATCAGCTGGTTTAAGTGAATGATTGGCACAGATACAGTATGTGGCCGGACTTTTACTTTCTGACCTCTTACTTTTCCACCTCTGCACACACACACACACACACACACACACACACACACACGCACATGCACACACACACACACACACACACACACACACATGCATGTGTCCCAGCATTATCCTGAAGCACATGACTCATCCCACATAGTTTTCATATACAGATGTATTCCAACCTGTCTCTGTTCTATATGTACATATGTACAACACACACACACACACACACGCACATGAATTCATATGTCACATGTGTTCCTAGGACCTAGGCATTCTCCAGAAGCTACAACACATCCCACACATTTTCATATACAGATGCATTCTGACTTGCCTTTACCTGCTCAATATGTACCATGCACACACACACATACACACACACACACACACACACACTCAAGCAGCCAGCCGTGACAGCTTGTGAGGGCGCGTGGCAGAAATCTGCAATATGGTTTTGTTCCCTCCCTCTCTCTTTCCTCTTAATTGCTGTTCTGTGTTGGGACGGTGAGGGTGTGTGTGTGTGTGTGTGTGTGTGTGTGTGTGTGTGTGTGTGTTGGGACAGCAAATGTGTGTGTGTGTTGGGATGGCGAGGAGGGAGAGAGGAAAGTTTCCCACTTACGGCCGCAGCAGCTGGCGGGCGACTGGCCTCCGAGCCACATCAACTGTTTACAGTCTCATGATGTGTGCGTGTGTGTGTGTGTGTGCGGCCGGTCAGGGGAAAACTGCTTGAGAGGACGTGTATGTGTGTTTGTGTGCGTGTGTGTGCGTGTGCGTGTGTTTTTGTGCGTGTGTGTGCATGTGTGTGCGTGTGTGTGTGTGTGTATTTGTGTGTGTGTGCGTGTGTGGTGTGTGTGTGTGTGTGTGTGTGTGTGTGTGTGTGTGTGTGTGTGTTTGCAGTGTGTGTGTGTGATGATGATGTGGGGTGCTGGAGTGTAGGAAATGCCCTGTGTGCTAGTGTGTCACTGTCACACCTATAGCTGCTCCGGGGCTCGTGTAGGACTGCAGCCAGAGACCTGCTCCACATGCTCCTCTGCATATTTATGCCCTCCCATGAAAGAGTGAGGAGGGGGAGAGAGGGAGGGATGGAGGGTAGGGAGGGAGAGAGGGAGGGAGGGAGTGTAGGGAGGGAGAGAGGGAGGGATGGAGGGTAGGGTAACAGTCGCAGAAAAGAAACCAAGCGTGGAAAGCAGAATGATAGACAGTGAGAGAGGGAAAGGAATCTAAGACAAAAATAGGAGAGGAGAAAGGTATGTGTGTGTGTGTGTGTGTGTGTGTGTGTGTGTGTGAGAGAGAGAGACAGAGACAGAGAGAGAGAGAAACAAAGC